>NC_085013.1:27416726-27429226 GCF_963854185.1 Sardina pilchardus
AACAAGGGGGGGTGTGTGGGGATACAGCCCACTAATGATGTCTCTCTCGCTCTTTCTTCCACACACACACACACACTCACACACAGAGAGAGAGAGAGAGAGAAAGAGAGAGAGAGACTATATATTTATTAAATAATGCATGACTTTTTTTTATCCTTGTGCATGTAGGCTACACTCTATGCACTCATATTCCCTCATAAGAAAAGGTCTGTTATTAAAGGCAATAGTTACCATGTTTCTTTTTTGAGTTTCTTGCACAGGAGTTGGGACAAAGTTTCAAATCAATTTATAGGAGGGACCTTTCCCTGGTAGCCTCTACATAACTCTACCCGTTTGTTTCCGTAGGCTACCCCTAATCGTAATGTTTGAAGTGGTATTGTGAATAAACTCAAAACTCAAACTCAAATGATTCATTAATTAGTGAATTACTTCTGACAAATTTCACCTCCAGATAAAATCCCTCTCTGGTCATAAAAATTGTCCATCCTTTTTATCCTTTCGCGGCTCTATTTGACGTGTGGGGGTCATATAAAACGCGTTCATAGACATTTCAACTGATGACCATATCTGGGTCTGATTCCCCGGGACGCGGAAGTTTCCCACTGGTCTGGTGGAGACCCCGGTTGCGAGGAAGCCATCGCGCCAGTGTATTATGCCGGGATTAGAGCGCAGTTCAACCCTGCTATTAGTGAATTACCGTCAGACTATGCGACTCCCGCGGGCTCCAGGGGCTATTACCCGCGGCCGCAGTGCGTTGGAGCCCAACAGGGGGATATCGACCGCAGCGCATTTGCCCCCCTCCCCCCTCTCTCTCTCTCTGTGCATGTGTGTGTGTGTGTGTGTGTGTGTGTGTGTGTGTGTGTGTGTGTGTGTGGCGTGCAACGGCCACGCAATTACGTTTGTTGAACTTGGGATGCCTTTATCTTCGTTTTCAGAAGTAAATGGCCATTTAATTTGGGCGTGAACGATGGCAAACGACGGCAGCACCGTTTCACGACACAAGACCAGCGTCATTTCACCATATGGTATCTATGGTATAGAGTTGTGGTGTTTACATGAATATTTGTGGCGTTTTTGTCCTGTTTAATGACTATTTGCCACACACGTGGTCTGACATTAGCCCATGCTTCTTGAGTAGCCTAGGTTACATTTACGTTTAGAAGCAAATTCAACTTACGTAGACAGTTTATTAACAGCTGGGCATGACATATTCCAACGCTGTCAGTATTGTCGTCTGATTCCGTATTGAACAAGTCTCTAAGCTTTTTCCGTATGAAGAACCTTGTCGCTAAGCTTTTTACTCCATCTAGTGTTGTGTCACCGTAGCTACAACACTGCACACCGACTCACTCGTCTTCCTACAATCAATCAAGTCCATTATTGTAACTGCACCGTTCTGTCATGTAGCCCCCCCACACACACAAAAAAAAAAAGCCCTAATTTTGAAATTGAAGGTCTGATAAGGTCTGACAATATTCCTCTGCTTTTCATTTTAGTTTACCAAAATGTCTAGGCCCAGGCCCATTCTATCATTTGATCAGCTAAAAATGCAGGCTACTGCAGCAGTTCTTCTTGCAAAACCAGTTCAAGAAAGTGTTACGTGGTTTCCTGTGCTAGAGGGAAACACCATCTCAAACTGGGAAAGAGACAGGCATACATATGTCTAGCACCAGCTGTTGGACTTGGACCAATACAACCTTTGCTCTGTGGCACCCCATTACATAGTGCCCTATCCGTCTTTCCTGACTGCCATACTGTAGATGCCTGA
Organism: Sardina pilchardus; assembly: GCF_963854185.1. Classification (NCBI taxonomy): domain Eukaryota; kingdom Metazoa; phylum Chordata; class Actinopteri; order Clupeiformes; family Clupeidae; genus Sardina; species Sardina pilchardus. The sequence goes on from NC_085013.1 coordinate 27,418,495, forward strand.
CTGCTGCTGCCTACAGGCATAGCACAATGTTACCAGTTACCCCTAGATACATATCAGTAGCCTACACATCAGGAAGCACATCATGAAACCCCAAATTCACACCAGACCACGTGTCCAATCAGTGGCGCCTGCAGGCGTACGGCCGTACGCACTGTGCGTACCTTGAGACTACTCAGCAATGAAAGAAAATTACCCTTGTTGTGCGTGTGTACGGTATTCACATCAAATTGGCCTACCATAACTTCCCAACTATGCACAGTATCCCATTAGCCGCATGCCATGCCATCAGGCTATTTACAATTTTCTATATGAGGTTAGTCAACACGTTATCAAAATTAACTTAATGCAGAGCTACTGTATATCCACGCGCACATATTTCATTTCAGCAGGAGAGATTACGCACGCAGGCGCGCAACTAGGCTACTTGTTGTTTTCTTTTACTCGGCTATCTATTATGGTTATCAGAACACAATGTGACGCTAAATCACTAACTCAAATAGCCTACTCATCGTGGATATCGCAAGTTCTTTTAAACAACGAAAAGAGAAAGAATGGAAGATGGAGGCAGGAGAGAGGAGATTCCAGATGGGCAATAACAAGCTAGGTAGACAATTTGTGTGCTTGTCGGAACGTTAGACTAGCATTACAACACTGTTTAACACCAGACGTTAGGCTAGATATGGCGATACGCCTCAGCACACTGCCGCCTCATGGAACAGGCACAACAAGTGGGCATATTTTCACCTCGTTTTTATTTTTGGTACAGTTCAGTCCGGTTTGTGTACCCACGGCAAAAGGCACTACTGTATAAGATTGCTGGCTGTGCTCCATAGGGCAGCATTATCCTATCATTTAAATAAACTTGTCATAAAAATAAATACAGTGGACACATAACTTAGCAACAATAAACACTTATCGAAGCGCCGAGAGGAGGAGGTTGAGGGCGCTCTGGCTGTTAAAAACGCGGACACAGCACCTAATGCTTGAACAAAACTAAACGTAACTTAGCAGTAACTTAGCTGTGTAACGTTGTCCAAATGAGTATTGTATTGTATTATTGCATGTGGATGTTACTGACCAATGCACAACAAACCTAAAACCGAGAAACTGACAAATATTGTACAATATCAGAAAAAAAAATCGGGGGGGGGGGGGGGGTTGATTGGTGTTGGTGTGCGTACCATAGCATTAATTCCTGCAGGCGCCCCTGTGTCCAATGTATTTTCACATGGGCTTGACAAATTCGTTTCTTAAAATAAATGGCCTACTGTTAGTACTGTGATATTAATTCGGCCGCAGAGTGATAACTAAAGCCCTTACAGGCGGCTCTGATAATACCAAACAAGAGAACGCTGCTTGTTTTATTTGTACACTAGATGGCGATGTTGTCTAATTGTAAATCGATTGTAAAACGACCAGTCGGGCCGCTGGTGTGTATGAACCATTCTGCATTGCTTCCACAATTTTTACCTTAAAATCATCAACAGTAGAGTGGCTACTAGACCGTCGATAAAACCGGTTGAGAAACGTAGTCTTTGTTTTATGAAACACAGAGAGTATAGAGGAGTATAGAGGAGTATTTTCAGTGCTCTTTGCCCTGAAAGACACTTCCAAGACTCTTTTAAGATGTTTCAAGTGTGAGCGTTTGTGGTGTATGTGCTGATTTAAACATGGACTGATTTTCATCATTTACTCTATAGTGTGGTTTCATCCATGCAGTTCAAACACCTCTTAACAAAGCTCGGAATAGAGGACTGGCAAACAGTGGCCAATGGCCTTACGACATGGGATAAGCTTAACTCCTTATTAAACTAACTATTAACTAACTTAATAAAGCGTCAGAGCACCAGAATATCATGACTCATTTATCATTCATATTATTTAATCATTCAAGTGAACAAAGTTAAGACGATAATTTGAGAATAAAACATATTGTTGGAAATTGATTGATTTATTTTCACATTCAAATTTCTATCACCTCTGTTAAATATTTGTCGTTGTTGTTATTATTATGGTTGTATAATTCCAGGTACATCAACCACTGTTTTCAAAAGAAGAAAATGAGGAGGAGGAGGAGAAGAAGAAGCAGATGAAGCAGAAGAAGAAGAAGAGTGCATTATTCGTTTAGCCACTTTACAATTTAATTGAGAGGATAGGCCTGGTAAAAACCTTAAACACCTTTCTGGTGTTGTTCTACTTTTTGAATTCCTTTTGTTGAACAAAGCTCCTCCAAACCTCATCTGGACCATAAAAAGAAGAAACAGAAATCAAAGGTAAAAAAATGAATACAATGAAGGAAAACCCATAAATGGGACACGTTTAACTGCCAGATTGTTGAAGAAGGCTATTTATGCTTCTATTGTATCCCACGTTTTCACGGAAGTTTATATCCAATTATGTTTGTCCAATTTTCTGAACTCTTCTCTATCATTACTCGTGCCAACGGCTTGGAAGAGCAGTCACTGGTGTACCTGTCCCTAAATGTATTTGTACTAGTCCCTTATCTTCATGCTGTTATCACTAATTCGCAATAATTCATGCATAAGCTACAGGGACGATATAACTGCTACACACCGCAAACTTTCGAATTTTCTTCGCATGACACAGCGAGGCGTTCCTTAGTGCTGGTGTTTGTGAATGAAATCATTTTCAGCTTTTCATCGGAGGATGGGATCGCCCCGACCACGCCTCCGACTTGTGCGCATTTGCCTATTGGCTGTCAGAGGTCCTGGATTGACAAGGATGAGGTCTCTCATGTTTTCCCTTGGCATATAAATTAAGAAAACCCCCACACGAGGATTCCTCCACTTGTTGCCTCTCTGGCAGTGCACGTGATGTTGACAGAGTGGCGAGATAGAAGTGCGTCTTCGTGCGCGTAAAAATTGCTGGAAAAGTGCGTAAAAAAGTGATTTTCCCTGTGCGGAGGAGTTGTTTTATAGTTGATATTGGACATTATTAGACGTTTTTGCTCGGCGCCGGTGTAGGTGTCTCTGTTTTTAGAGTGGCCGCGACTGTGGTTGTGAGCGAGCGTGAGTGTGAGTTTGAGAATGAACTCGATTGACGCGCAGCTCCAACACACCGCCTCCCCCACCGTCAGCCCGCTCCAACCGCTCTCCAAGAGTGCGCACGACGCGCCCGAAATGGCCGTGTACTGTGACAACTTCAGCGTGTACCACCAGCAAGGTTTACCTGGCGGGCAGCGACCGTCTGCCAGCTACGGACTAGGAGAATACACTGCCTCGCCGAACCCTTACCTGTGGCTCAACGGCCCCGGCGTCAACTCCTCGCCATCCTACCTGCACCACGGAAACAACCCATCGTCTTTCATGCCCCCTACGTACGGTGCCCAAAGGCAGTTCCTCTCTAACTCTCCCGGTTTCGCTGGCCCGGACCTCGGCTGGCTTTCCATTGCCAGTCAGGAGGAGTTGCTGAAGCTCGTTCGCCCGCCATACTCCTACTCCGCGCTAATTGCCATGGCGATTCAGAACGCTCACGAGAAGAAGCTCACGCTCAGTCAGATATATCAATATGTGGCGGATAACTTCCCTTTCTACAAGAAGAGCAAGGCCGGCTGGCAGAACTCCATCCGGCACAACCTGTCCCTAAATGACTGCTTTAAGAAGGTGCCGAGAGACGAGGACGATCCGGGTGAGTGACAGACGCACAATCACAATGCCTTTGTATTCCTTAAAAAACACCCAAGCTGCTCAAGTAGGCCTATCGACGGTAATATGATCGTAGCTTAAATTGGATAAATAACTTCTAAGTATGTTTCAGCATATTATTAGGCTATGTTGTACAATGTATGACGATGTCACATAGCCTATGCAGTCCATTATGTCCATCACAAAGCCAGGCCCTCAGATGACCACTGTGCTGTAGACTATAGCCTAATTAATCGGAAATCAACTTTCTTAGTAATGTCCTCATATTCTTTTTTTTTAAGGTAAAGGAAACTATTGGACCTTGGATCCTAACTGTGAGAAGATGTTTGACAACGGAAACTTCCGCAGAAAACGGAAACGCAGGTCTGACACAAGCGCAGGAGCAACCGCTAACACTAAAGGCGAGGATGGGCGACCTCTTCCTGGAATCAAAAGCTCCGAAAGCCCGCACCTTGTCGGACCATCATCCCCAGATATGGAGCCGGTCAACGAGCCCCATAAGAGCTCATCCCCTCCAAGTCTCGGCGCAGCTCCATGCTTCAACAACTTTTTCAACAGTATGTCGAGCCTTGCAACGATGCCTCCCGGTAGACAGGGCTCCCTCGGGTTGGTGAACGAGATCTCGAGTCGGCACATCACTGCGCTGAGCCCCTACCATGCCGGCGCGGCTCCCGAAACTGGAACGAGCACGGAGCATTCCGAAAATGCACACGTAAACCGCGGAGTGTACTACAACTCTTTCCCAAGCACTGGCGGCGGCGGAGGACAAAGCTCGCAGTTTAACGGGCACTTTTATAACAGCTTTAGTGTCAACAGTCTCATATACCCCCGCGATGGCACGGAGTTATAAGACACTTGCGTCCTGGATCATCACACGCAGGTAGAGGTCTCCTGTACGGGGGGCAAAATGTTGTTCTGGACATGCACTGAACTCCCAAATGGCACACATTTCACACCAAAGGTTCCAATCACCAGAAGCGTCAGACAATTCATCATTATTGTGTGGAAGAAAATGATTTACGAGCAATACAAACCTGCCTGACAAATCCATTACGCAACAGTTTATAATGCAGTCAAGACTGTCCATGGTCGTGTCAGAATCCGTGTCTCTCTCGTGTTTTGGGGGAGAGCCGAGGCAGTCCAATATGCTCTCATCAGATCAATTTAAATCAATGTTGTCATATCAACACATGGGCGGAAGCCGCGTAAAATCAAATCCGCTATGGGTTTTGTTTACCATGCCTCGAAAGCTGTCGGGAAAAGCTGTCCAAAAAAGCTTGTTTCACATTTTTTTTTCATGCCTTACAGAACTTTACAGTTGAAAGTATTTTTGTCACTCCTTCAAATTCGTGGAATGACATTGATGATAATTACTTGTGGACTGAAATATCACCATACCGCTGTTGCCTGGATCTCTAAGTAAAAGGATTTACTTGTACTATTTTGTAAATTATAAACAGCCGTCTCTAATATTTATATTAAATTATGTATAGAATCTTTTACAGACTTTCTTAGGGACCTATATTTTCTACTTGGATAACTTTTTGTATACAATACCACTGTTTGCGCAGAGAAATATGAACTCATAATTAACTCACGTTAAAAAAATACTTTGAATAAACCTTTCTCTAAAGCAGACCCATCTCAATTTATGTTTTTAAAGTTATGTATTTGTTGTATCCCTGAGCATGTCCTGTTTTCTCTTTGTCTTGGTGAGGCAGGTACCCGTGGTTTCAAAAGCAAAGTCGCTTTCATGGCGCAAAATGTTATACGTTAGAATCGTCTCATTCATGGAGAAATTATGGATTTGAAGTAAATATAATGATATTAATTTTGGCATGGCATGCATTGCATCAACTTACAAAGGAAATCCTACTCAAACATTATTATGCAAACATAAGAAAGCAAAACACATTTAGTGTAATGTCATTGTAAAAAGAAAATATATACAAATTGCTACACGATTTCGTTGCATTAATTTAGAATAAAAAAATCGTAGGCCATTAGTTAATGTAAACGTAAATTAGCAATAATATGCAGACAAACAAAACGGGCTTCTGAAAACAAGGAGAACTGATTAAAACAAAGGCTCTTGGAAATTCATAAAACCGTTGTTTCTTTCCTATTAATATGGCTTATCTATGTGGTTTATGTGAATATGGTGTATGCTTAATCTAGATAAGCGTTATTATTATTATCATTATTATTATTATTACTATTATTGTCATTATTGTTCATTATTTCATCCAATATTGTAGGCCCATTGTAGCTACACAAACAAACTCCATTAGCAGAAAAGGAGCGTTTAGTGTAAAATCGTTAGCGGAATCGTTTGAACAGTAGGCCTAAAGCATACCCAAAGCCTTGAGAAGAGGGCAGATTACGCCGTGATACCCCTGCATCCGTCCTGTCAGACTCTATTCTGTCAAAGAACAGAATCCAGTAAGGACACCTGACGCTAAAGGCGTACACGATTACACAGTTCAAGTACTTTAACACCTGACCAGTACAAAATGCATGATACAGAAAAGTCGCATTGTAGTTCTTTTTTATTATTATTAGTATACACATTTGATCGAAATAATAGAGGAAAAACGAAGTGGATGACAACAACTGTTGTGATTTAAACAAAAAAAAAGACATTGGAAAAAGACACAATTGGTGTTTACTTTATCAATTCAAGGATGTACTCCTTTACCTGTTACCTTTGGCAATAACATGATGGTTAACATTAGTCTTTGACAAACTCAGTAAACAATAAGGTTTGTGTGTTTGTGAGTAGGCCTACACACATTCACACTCACAAACACACTTTAGTTAATTTTGTTATTTATTTATTTAGTAATTCATGTATTTATTTATTTATTTATAGCAGTTTGGTTATATTTTGTCCACCCTAAGAAAGTTTAAGTTTTAACATTCAGATTGCATCAGAAATTGTCCTGTCCTCAGTCTTTCTTTTCCTCTCTTCACTTATGGAGTCTTTATGTCTGTTAACTGCATGGCCAGTTGATTCTCAAATACTTCCCCTTGTCTCTTCTCTTCTCTTCTCTTCTCCTCTCTTCTCTTCTTTTCTCTTCTCTTCTCCTCTGTTCTCTCTTCTCTTCTCTTCTCTTCTCTCCTCTCCTTTTCTCTCTTCTCCTCTCTTCCACTGTTCTCTCTGTTCTTTCCCATCCTCTTTCATCCTTTGTTCTTCTCTCCCTCTCATCTCATTTGCTCTCCTCCTCTCTGCGTTTGAATCGAGCGCTCTCTCCTCGTCTCTGGGTGACACAGTTGTCCCGATGGGCCGGTTTACCCGTCGGGGTCACGGGGTATTTTTAGTCTCTGGCAGCACTCTCCTGCCCTCCTGAGTGTTACCAACGACAACAGGAGAAGCGAGGGAAACAGAGAAGGGGAGATGAGTTCAGGAACGAGGTGAGAGAGAAAGAGGGAAGAATAGAAATGGGTGAAAAGAGACGTGAGAAGTCCTCTCTCTTTCTCTCTCTTTCTTTCTCTCGCTTCTCTTTCTCACTCTCTCTTTGCCCATTTTGGAGTCTCTGTTGTCTCAGTGTGCCAGTCGAACAATGGTACTATTGTCTCTGAGCCATCATGCCAATCCACCACCCCCACATCCCCATCCACCAGCCCAGGGGCAGGAGAAGAAGATGGGCTAGGAGAGGAGAGGAGAGGAGAGGAGAGGAGAGGAGAGAAGAGGAGAGGAGAGCAGAGGAGAGGAGAGGAGAGGAGAGGAGAGCAGAAGAGAGCAGAGGAGAGGAGAGCAGAAGAGAGCAGAGGAGAGCAGAGGAGAGGAGAGGAGAGCAGAGGAGAGGAGAGGAGAGAAGAGCAGAGGAGAGGAGAGGAGAGGAGAGGAGAGAAGAGCAGAGGAGAGCAGAGGAGAGGAGAGGAGAGGAGAGGAGGATGGGGTGTGCAAAGTGAAAAAGTTCTACTCTGTCTTCTGTTTGACCAAACTACTGGAGAAATGCAAGCATAGTTGCTTTAGGATTTAAAAAAATGGATTCACTGCACACACACACACACACACACACACACACACACACACACACACACACACACACACACACGCGCACACATACACAAACACCAAGATACGGAGCATATTGTAATAACCAAATGAGTGCCACCTGCGTCGTTGTGTGTGTTCGCGTTGTGTGTGCACTGATTGATATCACAGAAATCTGTAGATAGCCAAGGGGGTAACAAATCATCACACACACAAACACATACGCACCTGTATGCACACGCCCACACACACACACACACACACACACACACACACACACACACACACACACACACACACAGACCCTCTCTCTCACACACACACACACATACGCAGTTTCATGGTCTGAATTATACGCAACAGATGAACATGAGTTAGCAAGATGGAACAGAATGATTGTAATCTAGATGGGTAACTGGTATCCACCCACTGCATATCAGCACCACATTACCAGTTGATTGTTACATTAGCCACAGAATATTCCTTTGTGCAGTTCCATCAGCAAATTGTTATGTTTTAGCATACGCTACTCAACTACTATACCATACAGGGTTTGTGACGTGCTAAAAAAATGTCATTTATTGATATGATAATAATCCTACGTAAGTATGAAGTGAAGTTCTTTGAAAGTCTTGAATATTTTACAGTATTTTACTGTAATGGCAGTCTAGGCATTGCATAGATCAGTGAAATCCTAAAGAGAGCATTGCGCATCACATCCCTGTTCGGCTAATTGGATCATCAGCGGCTATACAAATTATTTACTTTACTAATCGCTAACTTGATTTTTTTAAGCATTATGAGAGCACTCAGTGCAAACAGGCAAAAGTAGTTTGTTTGTCTGTTCTCTTCACAACAAAGACCTCACAGGAGGTATCACAACACTGGCAGTGCACCTACAGTATCACAAAGCACAGGATTAACCCAACTTCCTCTCACATGATCATCTCCCTGCTGTCAGTTACACTGTAAGCCCACCAAATCAGGCACACCACCAGTCACCCCTACATCCAGGGTCCTCCAAGATAGCCTCGGTCACTGTTTTTTTTTTTTTTTCACTCAGGCAGAGATGCAGATGGCTTTGCGTTTGGCGAGTCGGGGACCTGTGGTCCTCACAGCCAAGTTGTAAAGCTGGTCATTAGCGTCCCGGAGCCCCAGGAGCTGACCAGGGCAGCGTGTGCGGGCAGCCCAGGACATCGGGACACTGGGATCCCTGGACCTCTGGACGCCTCGTAACAACCAGACGATGGGCTTCAAAAGAGCCTTTGTTGCACTGACCGAGAGAGGGGGAGAGAGGCAGAGAGAGAGGGAGAGAGGCAGAGAGAGAGAAAGAGGGAGAGAGAGGGACAGTGAGAAAGAGAGATGGAGAGAGAAAGGCAGAGAGAGTGGTTGGACCTGTGTGTGTGTGTGTGTGTGAGTGTGTGTATGCTTGTGACATGGTGACATGGGGACCCATAGAGAACTCTATGGACAGTGCTATGGGATGTCCCTGGGTGACCCGCTACTTCCCCTGTGGCCCTCTGACTGGGTGAAAGGTCTATCATGTCCTACCTCTGAGGACATGCTGCACGTGTGTGTGTGTGTGTGTGTGTGTGAGAAAAAGGCAGAAATAATAATGAGAAAGGTAAATAAAGACAGAGAGAGAAAGAAAGAGCGAAAGCATCATTATGTGAAGTAAGTGTGTGAAATGATTGTTATGGTTCTTCATCTTTTCACTTCAACTGAAAGCTGCCATAACTGGTACGAAAAGGTTCCCTATGCGAACCTTCAAGGTTCTTCATCATGAATGTGCTGATTTGCAGTGCATGGATACACTCTCAAAAATAGGGGTACTGTTGGGGTACATTTTCGTTCTTTAAGTACAATTTTGACCCTGTACCTTGTATTGGTACTAATAGGTACCATTTCGGGTACATAAATAATGTACCTTTTCACCAAGGGACCATATTGTACCTATGGGTACAAAAAGCCCATGGACTGTCACTCAGAAGTTGATAGGGGAGGAGATTCGGGAGCAACCGTTATTTTTTCGTCTCACTCAAAGTAATGGAGGAGCAGTTTTCAGCAGAGGAGCTTGGTGTGGGGAAACGTGCTGTGGTGCTGGCATAATCTTTATGGAACAGGAGGCAACGCTATTCAGAGGTAAGATGTAGTTGCAATTTATCGAAATTCAGTTTGTAAATGTTGAATACTGTTAACGGAATCAAATTGTTCGCTTAAAGGCTAACATATTAGCATTCGCTAGCTACGTAGCCCATGTCATGTTAGCTAGCTATATTCAGATATTTTGAAACGGTGTTCAAACGCCTTCAGTAATGCATGAGGTAAGGTATAGTTGCAATTTATCGAAATTCGGGTTTGTAAATATTGAATACTGTTAACTGAGTCAAATTGTTGGCATAATAGGCTGACATTAGCATTCGCTAGCAACGTAGCCTATGTTAGCTATGAATATTTTTAAACGGTGTTCAAACGTCTTCGGTAATGCATGACTATCATGATAGATGTTAAGGAAAGGTATTTTTTGTGTGTTTTATCACTGTTTCCCATTTGAATGTGAAGTTAGTGAATACTGTTGAGTCAAATTGGCTTAAAGGCTAACATTAGCACTCGCTAGTAACCTAACCTTATGAACCATATGAACCTTATGAAACGTTCTGCTAGCTGCTAACGTTAATCCCTCTCACACAGATAACCACCAAGGCAGAATGTTGGCGTGTGGAAGTACCTCTACTCAGAGTGATAGAGAAAACTATGGCTCTGCTTTTACTGAAGGAATGGCTACGTAAGTAACACAACTTGGTCGTTTTTCTTAGTGTATTGATAGTATTTTTCTTATTGATGTTAAATACACATAGAAATGAAAATAATACAGACAATTTTTAGATTGTTTAGTTTGTCCAGGAGAAATTATTGCTTAGGGTCATCTTGTGCTGTGTCATTGTGTCATTTTTTTTAATTTATATTAATGTATTGCATATGCCATTTCTCTCTCAAACGCACAGCGGAGCGGGCAGCTTTATGAATATAAGGTGAAAAGGATGTATGGAGAAGTTTTGGGAGAGTC
>NC_085013.1:27446726-27449226 GCF_963854185.1 Sardina pilchardus
TTAATTTTCAGAGCTACAAGACATTGCATGTTAAATTGCTGTAAATGTGCGGTTTTATTTAGTATGCAAAAACAGGTACTAGGAACACTGCAGGTAGGTCGAAATGTCTGTGCGTCGCAGACAGTGAGTCAGTGGTATCGGTTGATTTATACTTGCACGATGTTAATCAGACAGAAAGAATCCATGTAACAACCTTCGAGTAACGTAGGCTGTGCTCTTATCGCTCTTACGCATCTCCCGTGAGCTGCTCCGCTGGTAGGCCTACGACGTGGGCTACACCTTTCTTGCGCGTGCTCTCCTCCTTCAGACCGCAGTGGAAAACACTGACGGCTGCACCTGACAAAGCAGCCATTGTTCTGTCGCACAGATGATATTAACCGCGTTAATGCGTCCATATATCTTTTAGCGTGAGGGATTATGAGGCCAATCTGTGCCTAAGAGTTTCCTCCACCTCCTCCTCCTCCTCACCCAAAGCCCGAGGCCAACAGGTGGACACACACACACACACACACACACACACACACACACACACACACACACACGTGCGCGCGCGTGCATGTAAACACTGTAGATGTCCTTTTGGAGGTCTCGCCACTATATTTGCATAAGTGAGGTACGGTATTCACGCATTGTATTATTTATTTATTTAATTAATTAAGATGATAAATGTCTGTGTCACCCAAAGATGTTTTAAAGCTGTCATGACATACAGTGCGTTCTTGGCACAGGCGCTGGTCTGGCTTATTTCAACACGTGGCATTGCTTCAGCTCTAATTACCTTGCGTTTAAAAAAAAAAAAAATCTACCGACACCCTGAGGGGGTGACAGTTATTGACAATGGAGTCGTCTCGCCATAACAGCGCTCGAGGCGGAGGAACCGAGGCCTGCCAACCCAAACATTTCGATGGGGAGACGCCTGGAGTGGCATGGCTTTAGCCTTGACAACCGTAACTATGTTCAACAAATTATCCGGAGAAAGGCGGCGTGTTTACAGCACGAGATATCAAAGAGAAATCCTGCGCCGTGATTGACTGGTGGGATCCAGCGTTTTCCGAGTTTGTTGTTACAGCCATGACTCCGAGAGGGGGTACGTCTGAGCTACAAATCAGTGCGGGGATTCCGGACTGTCAGTCACGTGAAGACCGTGAACCCCTCTCCCCACCACTTCACCTACACCTACACCACAAGTCACAGGAGAAGGATGCAAACTCCTAAGGACATAATCGATGGTAACCATCCACAAGGGTCGTACATTGCCATATGTCTGTTGTAGCCTATACTGGAATAGAAACACCTGATGCAATAGTGCTAACCAACAGTGCTAATCGCCTAACTTTCACTACCATGCCGATTCTAACTAACCTGTAATCTATTAATAATAATAATAATAATAATGATAACACCACCACCAACAACAATAACAACAACAATAACAATATAATATAATAATAATAATTAATACAAGTATAATAATGCTACAACTAAGTAATAATAATAATAATAATAATAATAATAATAATGTTATATGGAGCCCATCTGTCAGTAGCCTACAGGGCCCTTGGAATCATAACTTTCCCAAGTCTTGTGCTGCCCCTGGCAGAAATATAAAGCATGGTTTCTTTTCTCCACATACAGTAGTTTTACACTCTCAAAATGAATGTGTTGGAAACAACACATCTCTGTGTCCAGATAGGGTATGAGTTGTTTTCAACACATTGCTTTTGTTATTTGTTACACACTAGCCTATGTGTTGAAAATAACACAACTTGTGTTGTTTTCTTAACACATCTCTGTGTCCAGACAGGGACAAAAATAACACATTCGTTTTAAGAGTGTATGATGGTTGTGGTGATCTCCTAGTGGTTGGCCAACACTTAAAGGGACACTTCACCGATTAGCATTAAGCTTTGTATCTTTAGAAGACCAGTCATGTTTTTAAATGGTTATGCATCATTCCCTCAGGATTGCCTTGAGATGGGAGAAATACGGATTTCAATGTTCAACTTCCTGCTTTCAATGATGTAAAAATCATCATTTTACATCATTGAAAGCAGGAAGTCCTATTCATAGGTTTTATTGAAATACGTATTTCTCCGATCTCAAGGCAAACTGAGGGAATGATGCACGACCATTAAAAAAACTGTTTTTCTAAAGATACAAAGCTTAATGTTATTCGGTGAAGTGATAATTTAATGAAACCCCATGCTGACTGTTGAAGTAATGTAAGCAAATAGGCTTCTCTCTTGGAGAAGATACTCTCTCTCTCTCTATCCCAGTAGCACTGCTTACACAGCTGCTATGTGTTTCATCAGGGACTTCTTGATGGTGTCCCGTGTTGACTGTTAATAGAGCATCTGTAATAGCCTACTCTAACACCTCCAATCACTTTGATGTCATGAAAAATGAGCTTTTTTTTTGTTTCTTCTGCAACAAGGTTATTTCATTTTGTGAAACCTGACTCCTTATGTTACAAGAATGGATATCATGATCCAACATAGGC
>NC_085013.1:27454226-27481726 GCF_963854185.1 Sardina pilchardus
CACCACTCCATCCGGCATCATGTTTTTGTTTTCACTTCTGCTTTTTCCTTTCCCCCCCGTTATTTTTTTTAATGTTTGTTTATGTATTGATGTCTGTGTGTGAAGCACTGTGGGTACATAAAAAATGTGTTATATATAAACAAAATACTGACTTTACTTACTTCCGTAGCTTTTAGGCCTGCAGTTGCCAAGGCTACTCCCACTGTCTACCCCTCACTCCACCTATACCCACCTCTCTCCATTTCCTTGTCAGCGTGGACCAATTAAATTACCTTGTAATAATTATATGTGAATGCTTTTCAAACATCAACAAGATTTTCCTATTGGTAGCCTAGATGCTGCAAGTGGTGAAAATACGGTATCTCCAACCAACAAGCTGCTTGTCTGAAGTTCAAGCCCTTGCACAATCCTCTCAGCAGCTGTTTTTGCTCAGCCATCACTGTGTCCTTGTTGACTAATAAGAAGTGGTCGTTTTTTTCCCCTTCAAGGCAGCAAGCAGCTCGGTATCTTCTTAGATGTGTGTGTCTTGTTCTCTCCCTCTCCCTGTTAATTTAGAGCAGATTTATGGTAACAAAAGTAGGCCTGTATGAAAAATGTAGCCTAGTGTGTAAAAAAAGTAAATTACTGGCTCAAAAACCTATACTTGAGTAATGAGTATAAATACTTATTTTAAAATCCATATTTATAGTGTCATTTTTTACTTGTGTGCGTTATAAAGAGAATGAATGTTACTACCCACCCCTGAAAGAGAGTGAGTTATTTATATACTGTACAACTGCCCATATTCATTGTCAGAGTAAGATTGTACAGTATGTTCAGTTTCACTGTTTGATTCTTTCAAAAACCCTCAATCTGTGTTCACTGTACTAGGCCTAATAGTGCTAATCTAAGGATTGAACATGTTTCCGTTATTACACTTATCATTTTCTCCAGAAGGGGGAAGCACTTGTACTGTACACACAGTAATGCTTTCACATATTACAGTGAGATGTCACACTTAAAACAAACAATTACACATTGGGGACAGCAATAACAGACTGCAAATTAGACTAAAACACTATAGGTGAGAATAATACAGGAATACAGTTAACTGAAACTGGCATTGTTTTTTGGGATTAACCCAGTTATCTGTCTGTATGACGCTTGCCATATGTGTAAATGTGAAAAGCGTGGTGTTTGTGTGTGTGTGTGTGTGTGTGTGTGTGTGTGTGTGTGTGTGTGTGTGTGTGCGTGTACATGAGCGTGAGCGTGTGCGTGTGCGTGTGTGTGTGTACGTGTGTGTGTCAGTGCTTGTGTGAGCAAGAGTGTGTTCTAGCACTTTTAGAACTCTAGCAATTGAGGACACGGGGTCAGCAAAGTTTCTTTGAGTGAGAGGACAGGGGGGTTGGGGTGTTTGGGGGGAAGGGGCCCCAGTTTGGATAGTGGGCCTCTGATAGAGACCACAGCTTGCTACACTACACTACACACACACACACACACACACACACACACACACACACACACACACACACACATACGCAAGCACACACACACACACACACACACACAGACACACACACACACACACACACACACACACACACACACACACACAATCACACACACACACACACACACACAATCACACACACACACACACACACACACACACACATACACATACACATACATACACAAACACAGACACCCACATACAGTACAAACACATGCATGGAGACACACTCACAAAAGCATAAGCTTGTACAATACATGGACAGACATATGACGCTCTGAAACATAGAAGCCCCAAGACAGCCTCAGATCTTCACATCTCTGATGCATAGGTTCATGGTCATACACTGGTTTTGGTTATGGATGTGTGGAGAAGTTTGTGCTTATAGATGCTGTATATGTGTGTGTGTGTGTGTGTGTGTGTGTGTGTGTGTGTGTGTGTGTGTGTGTGTGTGTGTGTGTGTGTGTGTGTGTGGGTGGATGTGTGTACCTATGTGTGTGTGTGTGTGTGTGTGTGTTTGTGTGTGGTGAAACTGGGTTGAAGAGTCTAGGTATCTTTTTTACAGTGTCTTAGATCAGTGTGTCCAGTTCTGGCTCCACGGAGACTGACCATGCACACACACACACACACACACACACACACACACACACACACACACACACACACACACACACACACACACACATGTACATGCACTCAGAGACACACAGAGATCCATAAAGGACGGAGATCATTAGTCACTTCACTGCATAGATATCTGTTGCTAGAGGCTGTTTTGGTGTGTATATATGTATGTTTGTGTGTGTGTGTGGGTGTGTTTTATTGTGTGTGTGTGTTTGGGGTAAGGTCTCACTGCCCTGCAGCTATGACATCAATCATCCTGTGAAACTGAAGTGTACAGTGTGTGTGTGTGTGTGTGTGTGTGTGTGTGTGTGTGTGTGTGTGTGTGTGTGTGTGTGTGTGTGTGTGTGTGTGTGTGTGTGTATGTGTGTTGTGTGCAGGGGGTTGTTGTTTGTTTTTGAGGTGATTTGACACTCAGTGTGTCCATCAGCAGGTATTTCTCCAATGACAATGGGCAGCCACACACACACACACACACACACACACACACACACACTCCTCACACACCAGCAAGAGTATCAGAGAGCCTCATCTGAGTAACCTCAGCACTGCTACTGTTGTTCTCTCCTCCGTAATCTGCCGGATTAGAGATTAGTGGCCTTTGGTTCCAGATTAGGGAAGCATCAGACAGCGGGCCGCCTTGACCCTGAGAATGACCCCAGGGGTCACTGGGTGGCCACATAGCAGGTCAAACTGACACTAATTGAACATTTTGAGTTTCAGGATGTGAGTGTGTGGAGGGGTGAGGGGGGGTGGAGATGAGAGAGAAAGAACCGTGAAGACAAAAGAGGAGAAATAAAAGAAGAGAGGGAGAAGAAATAACAGACGGAAAGAAAAAAAGAGGGGGAAATGGGTGAGGGGGGGAGGGGGGAGGGGGGGGGGGGGGGCAATAAGGACCAGAAGAGATAAGGAGATAAAAAAGACAAAAAAAAACAGCCGTGAAAATGTAACATCCAGGACAGGAGTGGATAGAGAAGAACAAACAGAGACATATTAACGAAGAGGACTGAGCAGAAAATGCCATGATAGATAGAGGGAAGAAGGAAGAGGAGAGGAAGGAGGAGAAACAGCAGGAAAGACCAGGAGTCAAATGGCTATACTTCTCTAATTACCTCTCTCATTGGCTGAGATGTGCAGGACCAGTAGTGTGTGCCCAGCCATCTACAGCATGTGTGTACATTTGCTGTAAGCATTACCAAACAGACGGAGATCAGGGACAGGAACAGAGGAACTGAACACCTAATGAGAGAACCAAATCCTGGATCAGAATCAGAATCAGAATCAGAATCAGAATCAGAATCAGCTTTATTGGCCAGGTTTGCGTGAACAAACAAGGAGTTTGACTCCGGTTAATCTTTGCTCTCAAGTACAACACTCAAAAATAACATGAAAAACAATAAAACAGTAGAATAGAATAGAATATATACTTTTTTGATCCTGTGAGGGAAATTCGTTTCTCTGCATTTAACCCAATTTAACCGAATTAGTGAACACACAACACACACACAGTGAGGTGAATCACACACAGTATAGCCCAAAGGTCACAGGACAAAGGCGAGACACACGGACTGGACCTGGAGAAAGGTGAAGAAGAGTCCATGGAGGAGAGGATGGACAGGTCATTTTTTCTTCCGGACCTATTTATAAAAGACAGCTGGAGTATATCAGGGCTTAAAGGAGAAATCCAGCAAGTTTTTACATAATATATCTCTGTTTCTCGAGATCACTGAGTACTGCCATCACAAACAAAAATGAAAACTGTTGGTTTAACACAGTTGCAATACAGCCAGCATGCTACCAGAGTGTAGAACTGGAGTTGCCTGGCTGCGTTAGATGCTGACTGTAACTCGAGTAAGATAAAAAAAAAAAACGATTGTTTTCGTTTTGTTTCGTACTCATCTGTGAAAACCCGTCAGATTTCTCCTTTAAGAAAGAAGGCAGAAACAGAGAATAAAGAGAGAAAGAGTAGAGGGAAGGAATATTCTGGAACCTGTAACAGTCAGACATAGGAAAACTGGGGTAAATTGGTGGGAGAGAGAGAGAGAGAGAAGGATGAAAGATGGATACCCCCAGAATGCCACCGCACTCACCCCACCTCCACAGTTCTGGTCATCAAGTCACTTCCTCTTCCTCCAGGGTGATGATACACCAACCTCAGTTTATCACTCAACCACTCCACTTACACCCACACACACACACACACACACACGCACACACATTCACACACACACACACACGCACACACACACACACACACACACACACACACACACACACACACACACACACACACACACACACACACACCCACACACACACACACACACACACACACACACACACACACATTCACACACACACACACACACACACACACACATTCACACACACACACACACACACACACACACACACACACACACACACACACACACACACATTCACTCAGAGACACACATACACACATGCCTTAACTCTCTCTCTCTCTCTCTCTCTCTCTCTCTCTCTCTCTCTCTCTCTCTCTCACACACACACTTGCAGCTTGAAGGGTCCCTCACTCACCTCTGACCTGTGTAAAGAGGGTTGGGTTAATCCTCACAGCTTTAACAATAGAGACGGGACAAGTGAGAGAGGAAGAGACTTTTTTTTCTCACTCAGCCAGTCAGAAGGGAGGGTATGGCATTACGGGCAAAGCTTTACAGAGGTCCTCACATGCTTTGACACAGCTTGTAAAATGTCAAGTTTGCAGACTTTTTTGTGGCGTTGATTCAGTTCAGATTTACTTACAGTTTTTGCCCGTTGCTTGAACACATTTAGCAAAACTTCGCTTACTGTGCCAAAACTTTACACACAAGTGAACATAACGCAAACCTAGGAAATACCTTTCACATCTATGTCAAATTGAAACTCATATCAGTACCTAAACTCTGCTATCAAAACCTAACAATCCTTTGTCAAACTGTAACTCTGGTGACAAAATGAACACACTTGTATTATTAAGCAAGCATACACTTTCAGATTAGGAGGAACACACTAGTCTACTTTATATAAAACACCTTGCTTGATTTCGCCAAACTTTGCTCATTGTGCCAAAACTCTACACACAAGTACAACATGACACAACACTGGGATATATACCATTCACATCACTATTTACAATGGTTAAACTGAGGGCTTTTTGTAGATGACTGATTGGTGTTCAGTTTTGCAAGTAAGTGCGTTCAGGTGTGTATTTGAGAAGTTGGAATTACCCGATGTGTTTTGTATTTTGGATACAGTACATGTGTTTAACAAATGGTACTCTGAGATTTCATTTTCGAACGAAGTGTCTTAGTATGACATAGAGTAGTATGCAGGACCAAGTGTGTTGCATAAAGGAGTAGGTGTGTTGCAGAATTGCAACTGAGTGCATGTGTTTGAGATATGGCAACAAAACTTCAAGTTGTGTTACTTTAGTCTAAGCATGGGTCTATAGTGTTCAAGCAACGGGCAAAAACTGTAAATTGATTTTTATCAATTGTATATCAACAATAACTTGCTTTTATTAATTATGTCAATATTGTCATGTTGTATTTTCTTCTCATCATATTATTATATTTACTTCCTGTTTTATGTAATATTGTGTCAAGTTCTATAAATATTTAAACCACTTGCCATTATTTTATAGGCCTACCATTATGTTATTTATTAAGTGTTATGGGTTCTGAATTTTAAAACTTTTAATAAAAATACCGATAAAATACATTTTTAAATTTTTTTTTAAATACACATTAATCTAAGAGAAATGCCTCACACTATCACCGAAAACATACACGTTCTTTTTCAATTTGCTTGAGACCACAAGTGAATGAATATGTTTGTATCTGTCGCCCTCTTGTGCTGCAGTTATGCATTTATGAAGACATATGCCTGATTTACATTAGGTTGATAACATAATACTCAATTATTCAAGTGTCCTCATTAGTCATGAGACCAAAGACTGCTGAGAAATAGTCCAAATTACAGTGTTTAGTTTTCATTTTAACCTGAATCACTGTCAACAATCCTTAGCATTGCTGTGATCAATGAGCCAGTTTTGTAAATTATTTAATCATTTATGAACACCACACTCTTCCTTTAGTTGAATGTGTTGTCCTATGTGTTGCTGCAAAATCCAAAAAATAGGTTACACTCCAATCTATTTTGTTTTCTTTCATTATCTTTTTTTCCAGTAAGGATTACAAAACAGACATGTGTACCCCTCTTGACCACATGGCCTTCCTCAGTGGGCTGTTTTCCCAGTGTGATATTTTCCCTGAACCTTTTTTGGTTGCCAACTGGCAGTTTGCCTGTACAAACAAGGATGTTCTAATGATTTAGTTTGCCTGTTGCCCGAAACTCTAAATTGTATCGTATGCATGTGGTGTTGATTCCTTTATCTGAAATTGTCTGTTTGTTGTGTCTGTGCAGTTATAACCAGATGCTTAACAGTTAACAGCTCTTGAAAATGCATGATTTGTAAATCATGCATTTTCCTAACCTAATACCATGATGACATAAGGCTTGTAGGCTCGTAGTATGTCGTTAACCATAGTGCAATTTAAACAGAGCACTGATCAAATGCAACAGGAGACAAAGGACACCTGAGCGGAGAAGGAAGGCCGTGCATAATTTCTCCGAAATGATGATCAATCTGTACACTTGCTTTTTATCAATTGGTATTTCATAACTCCATTGTATTATACAACTTGCGTTAGCAATGGCTCATGAGAGAATTATTGTTTCCTCGGCAATTCTCTGTTATCAGGTTTCTTCAGATCATCTCACCTCCGAACTCTTTCTCCATCATTTAACCATTTAGCATATTTAGTTTGGAACACATGATTATTTTGGACAACAGTGATTGATACTTAATTCTGTAGCATAACATTGTACGTCTTGGTATTGGGATATTTTGAGTATTTTTGAATATGGAGGGGGAGGGGGACTTTTGTCCCCCTGACCCCCTCAAAGTATATTGTGATTCAAGCCTTGAAATAAATGCTAAGTAAAAAAAAAAAAAAATGTGTGTGATTTCTGGACTAGCGCCCTACACTCAGAAATAGGGACATGCTGTTTGGCATGGCCAGTAGACTACAGCAGGTCAAGTACTTTGTGGGGAACTGGATCAAAACATTTCCTTTGCCTTTAGATGCTTCCAGTAAGTCCAGTCAAATCATTTAAGGAGACCAGTTCCTTGACCTGCTCATTGTTATCATGGAACTCCAACCAAATGCATTTGAATGGATGTTTAGCCAATCAAAGTTCAAGTATGTCTAATGTGAATTATAACCACACACCCTTTTCCTGCCAGGATGGCTGCTGTTGGGCTTGAAGGAGAAGTTTTGCACATTTTAATCTACTTGTATTATTCTTGAAGTACATCGTTTGTGTTTAGGCTGTTGCTGCAGGCTACCTGTTTTGATTTTATGATATCAGGAGACTTTAGGCTATATAGAGACTGTTTCCTGGAAATATTTGTAATCATTTATTTGATTAAATAATTTATATGACTGTTTTTTTTTTTGCAACATAATGGGTTCTGAGCTTTTGGGTGAGATTCACTGACTTAGGCCTACTGACTTTGACTATCAGGTTTTGTGCAATTATGGCCATTATTTTGAGGCTCATTAAAAGCAACAATATATGGCCAATGGCATAACATTTCATAATGGGCACAGTCTAAGTAGCCAGTTTACACTGCCATGTGTTACTGATTTATGGAATTTATTGAGAAACTATTCCACAAAATACTTGGGATGTGGGGGGCATTAATTGCAACACTTTGCTGCATTTCTCCCAAACCCTTCATAAGTGCCTGCATGAATGTTCTTTTTGGCCTACATCTGGATTTTAAGGAGGAGCCATTAAATTAGTGCCGTTAATCAAACATGTTGTATTACGAAACACTCAAGAGGTGCCATGGGAGAGAAGAGAAATCGGAAACGTTTGCCTCTGTCTGTGGGTGTGGCAGAGGAGAAAGATTTATGGCTCTCTTCAACTCCCACTCATTTTACTCCATCTATAAAAGAGGGGGCTGCAGTCTTTAGGGGTCTTGTTGCTTCTTTGAAGACAAAGGTTTGTTCAGGATGTTGGGAGGAATTCTACTGACCAGTGCCATTCTGTGGGCATCGGTGCTGCCTGGTGAGTTAGCGCTACAACTTTTCTTTTTTGTTGTTGTATCAACTATAATTTGGGTATAAATAACCTCATCATCAATGACATGTTGTATTAGTTTCTCTGGAATAATCCCTTGTGCCATCCAATGACTGTTTGCAAGGCATTTCAATATGACGAAAAAGTATGGAGCCAGACCTCTACAAAAACGGAAAAGACTAATGATGATTCATTTCCGACAGGTGAAAGCGTGACCGGCGGGAAGGAGGCTGTGGCCCACTCGCGACCCTACATGGCGTCCGTGCAGCTTAACGGGAAGCACGAGTGCGGTGCGTTCCTCATCGCGAGTCAATGGCTTCTGAGCGCGACTCACTGTTTCATGGATGGGTGAGCATTACGTTAACACACCGGGATTAACTTTAAATGCTAAAGCACTCCGGTTAGAAGTGAAGAATTCAAGACGGAAAAATAGGTCATCCTCCTTACAGATTTAGAACGCATTACAGAATGGGAAACCTTTTTTTTTTTTTTATCTTGGCAACAGGCATATTGTGAGGGTATCGTGTGTCAACCTTGTTGCCTAGGAGTGAACCAATATGATACAATTCAGACGACAATACAAAATAACAATATAGCAGCACATTCACCTGCAAATAACGAAGGAAACTATTTGGTAGTGGCTGTTGCTTGCTTTTGCCTTATGTGAGCTTTTAAAAAGGCCACTGCATGTACTTGTTAGAAGGCCTAGGCTACTGATGGCGAAGTAGAAGTGAACACAAAGCCTTCTCTTTTGCAGAGCTGGGGGACGGATGGTTGTGGTCGGACTGCACTCTCTGTCTGAGGAGGAAAACACTAAACAAACATTTAATATATCAGATGTGTTCAACCATACTGACTTTAACATTGACAATTATGACAGTGACATCTCTCTGATCAAGGTGAACATGTGTGTGTGAGTGTGTGTGTGTGTGTGTGTGTGTGTGTGTGTGTGTGTGTGTGTGTTTTGCTCATGTGTCTGCCTGTAAATGTAAACTCAGTGTATCAGTGCATTAATAAAGATATATATATATATATATATTTAGATAATTTTTTCTACATGTTCAGTATATAAAGAAAGAGAGACTGATTCAGATACATTCTAATGGTAAGCCCTCCCGCCTTGTCATTCCTGTGATTGACAGCTTGATCAGCCAGTGGTTGAGAGCGACGCGGTGAAGCCGGTGTCCTATCAACAGGCAGGAGGAGTCGAGCCTGCGGAGGATGCCATTGTCGATACGGCTGGGTGGGGCTCGCTGAATAACCTGGGGTCACGGCCTGACAAACTGCATGAGTTGACCATTAGTGTGATGAGCAGGAACTTGTGTGGCCGCAGTGACTACTACGGGTCAAAGTTCACCAAGAACATGCTCTGTGCCGCCGAGAGACGTCAAGACACTTGCGATGTGAGTTCACAATACATTTACATATACTCTACAGTAGGCTATACTACACACACACACACACACACACACACACACACACACACACACACATACACACGTACACACGTACACACGCACACACGCACACACCAATAACATGCATGCAGTTAAGACAGTTGCATTTAACTGTTGTCCATTGCCTCATGTCCTCATGTCAATATCCTCTATAGGGAGACTCTGGTGGTCCTCTGCTGCATAACGGTGTTGCTGTGGGGATCACGTCTAACGGGGGGAAGAAGTGTGGCTCCACCCGGAAGCCTGGTCTCTACACCATCATCTCCCACTTCGCTGACTGGATCCAGCAGACCATGACCGACAACAACAGCACCCTGGTAGACCAGTCATTCCCTGGGGGTCCGCAACCCGGGGGATCCGCAAAAAAAATTGTGATTGAGCTTGATGTAGGATATTCTAAATCTACGGATGATGAACAGTCTCACTAATAAGACTACATTGTGTCTATTTGCCCCCATCCATTAACATTTATCTTGAATCAGTTGACGAATAACCACTCCTACTGCTGCTTAGATGCTTTATTTGCCTGTCAGATAGCTTATGAACATGGAGAAATGAGTCAGACCATGTTGTCAAGTGATGCCAAATTTGAAGTTGACAAAAGACAGATCAAGTTACACACCTGCCAGAAAAGTGGATAGTGAATTTTGCCACAAGTTCAGAGAATAATTGTAACAATTATGAGGGGGTCCTCAGAATATTTTCTATCCCACAAGGGTTCCTTAGCCATAATGCAACAAATCTTTATGTGTAACAGGGACCAGTCTGTAGAATTAGGAAAGGGCCACAAAGAATCAACTACACATGTAGGCTACTGTCCACCTCTGTGAATAGCTTCAAGAACATTAAGTGTGTCCAAGGATTTTTAATCGTCAATTTCCACATCATGAACATGTGTGTACTGTGGTACTGTAGATACCAACCTTATCTATTGCCATGTATTAATCATTTGCAATCAGACAGTGGTAGATAATTATTTTACTTGGAGAGTGATCATAATAGTCAAGAAAACCAGTTTAACCTTTGTCTTCAAATAAAGGACACTTTGTACAATGATGCTTTCATCGCAATCATTCTCAACCGCAAACAAAATCGATGTGGGACTCTTTCTAAAAAAGTAAAGGCCTCTAGTCATATTATGGACAAGACTACAAAACAGAGATCTTCGAAGTTACCATGGAAACAGAACCCCCTTCATGACTTTTTCACAACTTCTGAGTATCAAAGGCTGTACCACAAGTTCAACATTTGTGCACACAGAGAGTAGCCACAATATGTATCTCAATGCTCAATGCTTTGCCAAAGAAGAAATATAGAGATTGTAACAGCATGAAAATCTCAATCACATTTCTGAATCTAGACACAAAAGACTCAGTCACATACACTG
This sequence comes from Sardina pilchardus, assembly GCF_963854185.1. NCBI lineage: Eukaryota > Metazoa > Chordata > Actinopteri > Clupeiformes > Clupeidae > Sardina > Sardina pilchardus. Next base: position 27,465,358 of record NC_085013.1, read on the forward strand.
TATAGAATGTTACAATATGCACATCTCTTCATAATAAAAGCTCTTTGAAAACAATCCATACTGTTGCTAGTTTTGTTGATGATGTTTTCCAGGCAGTAACCACTATTTTAATCTCCAGCGCTGTTCATGGATATTACTGTTTACAGAGGAGGATGTCTTGGGCATGTTATGAAACCAAGCAAGACAGTCTGAAGTAAAGATATGAAGCGGAATTTACGGGAGAGTCCTCCCTTCCTTAAATTTTGTTTGGAGGAAAGCAGAAAATAGCTTTGAATTTGAGAGGTTATTTGTCACCCGCAGATAAGGGTGTTCTATGACTGCCACAGCCTTCAGAAGCAGCCTGATAACACTCCCCTGAAACTAGCAAAGCAAAGCAATGGCAGAAAAACATGAACATACAGTTCATTCATTGGATCTGAACTTCCCTTGTCATGCCATTTTGACTCTCTCCAACATGTGTCCACATTTCCCTCTCTTTGTATTGTCTTCTCTTTCTGCAGCTCTCTCGCCCCCCCCCCCAATATTCTCCTCCTTTCCTTCTCCTCTCCTCTCATCTTTCTCTCCCCATTCATCTCTCCTCTCTTCTTCTTGTCCTCTCCCTTCGCCTCCTCTCCATTCCCTTCCTCCCTTCTCCTTTTCTCTTCCCTTTCCCCCTCCTCCTTTCCTCTCTGCTCCTCTCCCTCTCCTGTCCATCTACTCCCTCCATCTCCATTCCAACTAGCTCTCTATTTCCTCCTCCAACTCTCCTCATAGTGTCTCCTTCAGTCCTCCCCTTCTCTCCAGTCCTCTCTTTCTTTTTTCCTGTAGCCCACTCTTTCCTCTCTCCTCCTCTTTTCTACTGTCACTATCTCTTCCTCCTCCTCTCTGCCCCTGCTTCTCCTCTCCCCTGTCTATCTCTTCCTCCTCCTCTCCTCTTTTTCTCTCCTCCAATTCTCTCCTCCTCTCCCTCTGCCTCCTCATATCCTGCTCTTCTCTCTCTCCTCTTTCTGTTTTTCTCTTCTGTTGCTATCTCTTTCTCTCCTCCTCCAATTCTCTCCTCCTTTCCATCTGCTTCCTCCTTTCCCGATCTTCTCCCTCTCCTCTTTCTCTTTTTCTCTCCTGTCCCTTCCTCTCTCCTTCCAGCTCTCTCCCTCTTCTTCCTCTCCTCTCTTCCTCCTCTCCTCTCTCTCCTCTCCCCTGTCTGTATCTCTTCTTCTCCTCCTCCAGCACTTTCCTCCCCCAGCTCTCTCCTCGTCTCCCTCTCCCTCTTCCTCCTCTTCTCTCTTTCTCCCTTCCTCTCTCTCTCCTCTCCCCTGTCTCTATCTCTTCTTCTCCTCCTCCAGCTCTTTCCTCCTCTCCTGCAGCTCCTGGGTGCTGAAGCGAGGACAGACATACGGTCTCCCTCCATGGGAAGCTGCCAGCTTGCGGACTCCTCCCAGCAGGTCCCGCACCTGAGCGTGGTTCACGGGGTTCCGGAGGCTTCCGTGGTTCAGCACGTGGTAGCGGCTGCCGCAGAGACGCACCATTTCCTGCAGCGATGGGTGCACGTTGGCCACGTAGCTGTCGATGTTGCCCACAGTCCCCAAGGTGCCGTGGGGGTCGTCACGGGTGAAGAGGATGAGAAGGTATTCGATGATGTTGCCACCGAATGTCTGCTGGATATGTGCGAGGAGCTGACTCTCACCCTGAGTGAAACGTCCCACCTTCGTGGGTATACACACACACACACACACATTCGCACACACACACACACACACACACACACACACACACACACACACACACACACACACACACACACACACATACACACACACAAAGACATGCACTTAAACAACTGTTTTAAATAGTTGTGCTCATTTACAGTATGTTTGTGTCTATCGCCCTCTTGTGGGGAGACCATGACATTGAGAGGCCTCTTGCAAGCAATAGGAACAAGTTGAAGTGCACACACACTAAAACATCAACTAAAACATCAACACACCTGCATAACTAACACAAAGGCATGTGGTCCAGGCAGACACAGCGCCAGGCAGTCTCTCACATCACTCAACCTCTCAAAGTTATCTTCATCCCAGAGTTCCGGAGTATCCACGACGACCAGACGGTGTCCGTCCACACAGATCTCCCTGCGCTCACAGCACTCTGTGGCACCCCGGCTCTCTTCTCTCAGTCGGCTGGTCGGGAATCGGCTTGTTGCCCTGGTCAGGATAGTGTCTGCTGCTGCGGTCTTGCCACTGCCAGACAGACCCAACAAGACGATTGTAGTCTGGCCTTTCCCTCCACTCTTGACTGATGGAGTAAGAGACAGTGAGCAAATCAATGGTGAATATTCATTCAGCACAAAACAACAATTGCCACTCTTAGTATTTTCAGAGATCATATTCATTATAAGTCCCTGACATCATAAATATGGTGCAGAATCAGAATTGTACACTGTACACTCTTAAAAAAAGGTGCTATAAAGAACCAAACCTGGTTCTATTGCATGCTTCATATATAGCACCCCTACAGTACATGTCTTTTTAGACCATTTTGAAGGATTCAAAAGGACCCTAAAGTTTCTTTGAAGTCTGCATGGTTCATTGATAGCATCATAAGATCCCATTTTTAAGAGTGTGTACACACATTAATGCATGTGTATGTCCTAGACGTAGTCATAAAGATAGACAGAGAAACACACTTTACCAGCGTTGTTCCCAGATTTGTCTAACAGACTCTTATATCCCCTGACTGCTTCAGCGCAGCTCTCTCTTTTGGCCTCCCACTCCTTCCTCTCGGCCTCCTCCTTCTCTCTCTCCTCCTCGTGCCTCCTCTTCAGCTCCTCGAGCTCCTTCGCTCGCTCCTCGTCGTGCTGCCGCAGCCGCTCCGTGGCCTCGCCCTCCTTCGCCGCGGCCTCGGACAGCTTCTCCTTCAGCATGGCGATGGCGGCGTCCTGCGTGCGCTGGTGCCGCGCCGCGCCGTACACGTCGGCCGTGTAGCCCTCCCGCAGGCCGCTCTGCGACAGCGCGTGGTCGGCCATGGCCAGCAGCGCCTCCGTCTGGTCGGAGGCCTTCCTCGTCGCATCCTTGCCGCCGCTGAGGCGGCAAAAGCGCCCGTCGCAGATGTCGACCAACTCCAGCAGGCCTTCCTCAAACTCCTGGGCGAGGGCGGAAGATGCCGGAGTTCCCAGGGAGACCACCAGGAGGAGGCTGAAGGCTGTGTCGCCGAAGGCGATCCGCAAGACGTCCACCGCTCGCCGCTCCTTCGGACCGAAGCCCTCCCCGCGGATGACCAGCAGGAAGGCCTGGAGTCCGCCATCCAAAACCGAATCGGTGAACGAGTCCAATTCAGCAATGATTTCCTCATCCTTCAGCTCAGGGTTGAGAAGGCCCTTGGTGCTGCACAGGGTCACCTCCCTGTCCGCCACCGTCAGGGTGACATCGTAGTCTCCACAAGGCCCCTTATGCTCTCTTGAGGAGCTTTGCTTCACACAGCTCAGAAACAAGTCCCAGTCCTCCTGGCAGGTCCCAACCACCAGCATCTGACTGGTTTTGTTTAAACTATCTGAATGCACAACAGATTGAATTACAGTTATTTCCTGTGTATAAGCTGCAGGACAGTGTTTTATGCAAGTTAAAAGAAACAAACCCTATTAATAACATATCAACTGCCCCTTTGTAACCTCATAGCTGAAGAAATTTTGCAAAATCGATGTACAAGCTGCTGCTAATAGTTGGAAAATGACGGTACCGAACATGGATTTGTTGTATTTGTACACTCTTTCTAAAAACCAACACGGAAACCAATAGTTCACTGGTTCAGCAAACTTTCTCCATGCCATAGAAATCCTCACCATTGCACCTTGCATTGCCTCTTTCACTCTCCTCATCTATGCTTTGCATATGTGTGCAGCGTTTGAATAAGTAGCCATAGAAGTACTTCTGTTGCTTCATGATACTATCTGAAGTACTATGCACCCAGTGTAGTCTTGGATAAGTAACCATTAACATGAATAGGCAGTTTAAACAGTAAAATGAAGTAAGAACTTACTCTGAGACATCGTTCTCACCACAACCAGTGGCAGTCTGAAGGTGAAATGAGCTGAGAACTCAGAACAGGATTTACTCTTTCATGCGAAGGAGGAAACAAGGCTCTCATTGAGATGCACACAAGATATATGCTACTGCTTGCATCTTTATGTGTACTATGATACCTGATCCAGAAACAGTTTGGTTACCAACATTGACAACACTGGGAAAGCTACAGATGGCCATAGGCTGATCCTGGGTCAGTGAAAGTGACTCATAACTGCAGACAATTGTTTTGCCTGACATGAGGAAGTGCATTCCTCTTTGTCAAAGGACTGTGAGAGATGATTACCTGTTTACTTCCTCATTCTGTTCAATCACGTTCTCTGTGTGGGAGTCAGGACCATGAGACACAAGACTGGAATGGCTAGTGAGAGGGTAGAAGGAGGAGTAAGCTCAGCTAACGAAACACCTCAGTAGATAGACTAATAGTGAGTGAATGAGCTGTCTGTTTTGAGGGGTGTCTGTCTTCTGATGAGTAATCATGCCCTTAAAGGTGACTGTCAGAGAGAATAAGAATGTTACTCAGCATATATCTGCCATAGGCTAACTATTAGTCTAGACAAACCCTGGCCTATGTGCAAACTTATAGCCTATAGCATATGATAGGCTATAGCCTGTCATAGCCTAGGCCTAGGGCTACATTATTTTTACCAGTCAGGATTTCCTTTAACCCAATGACACAAAGGAATAAGTCAAACCAACAATAGGTAGCAGGGAAACAGAGGAAATGGTGTGTGTGTGTGTGTGTGTGTGTGTGTGTGTGTGTGTGTGTGTGTGTGTGTTAGGTTGTGTGTGTTAGGGGGGTGGGGGGGGTATGTCATAGGATGATGGTATATATATATATATATATATTTTTTTTTTTTTTTTTAATGCTATGATGCATTGACACTGCTTCACACTGACAGTTGTGTCTATTCATTATTTCTAGAGAGGATATGAGTATATGGGGTGACATCATTGCGCTCAATGCTGAGAAACCACTGTGAGAGAAACTAGGAATTCACGTTTCGTTGTTTAGTACGCGCGACCACTCTGTTTGCTGGTCCATGCAGACACAAAATAGGCGAATCTAGTGTCGGAGTGGTCAGTCTGGCGTCTGTCTCTGTCATGCAACTTGCCCAATAAGACTATTTGCATTCGTGTAAAATATATTTAGTCAACAAGGTCAAGAGAGTAATTCATTATTTTCATTCCTTATCGTTTTGTTATTTTGTCATCCATTTCCTTCCTCAAACCAAAAGACCAACCATATTTCCTGCCGAAGAAAAGGATTGCTGTAGGATTGCATGGGGTTGCTGTCAAGGGACGCCCGTGTTACTTGGACTTTCTCACTACAAGGGTAAGGATGTTTACGGAGTCTCAATATTTACCGCTGTAATCGGGTACTATTTGCAATCATTATAAAGATATAGGTTTCAGTTGTGATGATTGTGATATTGTGATGATAAGATGACACGGTATATGTTTCAGTTGATAATCTCGTTTTTCAATCGCCGTTATTATTACCTTGCTACCCCATTTTTCGTAAATGGTATGAGCGGTTACTATGCCTGCATCTCTCTGTTTCGTTCTACACAGCTTTCTCGACTGTTGATGATGGAGTTTCACCGCGGGGTCATCAAGAATAACGCAGAATTCTAAAACGTTATTTTTGAATGTGCCATAGCATCTAGTCAAAATGACTACCATACGGAGAAAGAGCGGAAAATATACACCAATGAGCTCGGCAATCAGGTAATAACTTTCTTTTTTTCTTGTGGTGACATTTCCATTTCTGAATGTAGGTTAGTAGGATGTTTCAGGTCGCCGCGCAGCACAGCTGAGCGAATACAGATGTTGACCCGGCTTTATCATCCACACTGTCCAGCATCCACTAATGTTTATGTTTACAGTTACCATTAACACGCTTTTTGTTAACGTCAAGATCATCGTCAGGGTTGAGTTGTATGCCATGCCATTGCCATGTATTTTTTATTTGGTCTTAAATTGAAGACTGTACAGTAGCTGCTATCTAGCTAGTTCTGGTTCTATCTATCATTTTGAATGTCTGCGCGGTTAACCGTTAACGTTAGAAACGGTCAAGTTTTAAGTTAACCGTTAACGTTATTTGACACAAATGGTTAGCTGGCTCACGTTTGACATTTTGAATAACGTCAGCAGCTGCATTGAATATTTCAGTGGGTGGTGGTGATAATAGCCTAACGTTACAGCTCGTTTTGTTAACCAAGTTGATGTTAACGCACATTAACCTAAAATGTGTCTACGTTATGCGTTTTCTGTCTTTATTATTGAAGGTTTAAACCTTTAACGTTAACGTTATTATTCACAACAAAGGCTGTTACTGGCCTCCAACCGTAGCACTAGCCATTGCTATATGGCGAGAAAATTAATGTGCATGCCGTATTCTGTATTCACGTTTTAGAGGGAAAACGTCAGGGGGGAATCCTAGCAGTGCATTATGCCCGCATCCATCTTGAAGGACTAGGGCTGGACGCTAAAGAGGGATGTAAACATCCGCTGCAGTGCATGGAGCTCAGTACCATGAAACGTGACTTGATTTTAGATGCGATATCCTATCTAGCTGGTTTGCCGGATGATGATTAAAGCTTGAGATTAAGATTCCAGACTGGCCTCGCCCTGCCCGACGAAATACAGCGTTTGCCCACCCAATTAACCTACTAACTGGACGTATTAAGGTCACGTTTGGTGGAGTTTATTGTACGGAGTCGCGGTATTGGCACGGAGGAGGCCAGAAGCAGTGGGGGAGTGGGGTCTCTAGGAGACTGAAGCTCTGCATTGTTGTCGACCTCTTCACTCCAACTCTCACACAAAAACACAAAGCCCTGCATAGTTTAAGCAGTCGTTTCTCACAGATTCACAGATACGAAAGAAACCACCAAAGCCTAAAGGAGGGTAGACAGTCTTAAGATCTTAAGACACAATGGATGCATTCATGTCAGCAACAGGAAACAATATGGCTGGGGTGATAATGACATTATTGCTATTCCATGCAATGCATTTACTGATTTATCATTCACAACATTATCGGGGCACAGTGGAATCATTGTGCTTGAAAGTTGTGGGATGAGTTTTCCTTTGCTGTGTGGACTAGGTCACACAGCCTAATACACTGCAGGGAAGGGGGCCGTGATTCTTGGGGCTTGCAGACCCCTCTGGAAAAAAAACGGCACATGCCTAGACATGTTCTGCTCCAGCTGCATATGCATGTTTTTCTCCTTCTCATGCTCAAGGGAAAGTCCTTGGGAAAATATTATTTATGACCATATTTGATTCCCCTTTTTTTTCTGCTCAACACAAAGATAGGACCAACAGAATCCTCCCCCATATTGTAGCCGAATGAGGTTACTTCATATTACTGTATGATCAATGTGCTATGAGCAATTTAATTTCCAAACAATGGGCATTGTCTTATGGCACTTTACAGAAACTAGCCTGAATCTCAGTTCATATAATGGAATATGGTAGCTTTTGGGAAACAAGTTTCAAATTTTTCTAGTACCCAGTTCTGGGTTATCATCTAATGCTACAATTAGGCTGCATCACATGACAAATGTTTTGTTACTACAACATTACACAGTTTGAATGGTGTTCATGTGTCAAAAATGTTCTTGCACTGGAACACACAATGATAAATCACTGTTAATGGTAAGAGAACCACATTTGGCTTTCAATCAGACCTAAGGTTAAGTTGTTCTAATTGGCACCAGTATGTGCTGTTTCACTAAAAAGTGAGAAACCATTGTTCGAGGCCCAGTTTTAACAGAGAGTCTATTGATTGCACGGGAATAGTAAACGCCTTGTCACTTTCAATTGAGCAAAGCACTGACTGATTCCAGTTTAGAGTGTGGATGCAGGCCTAATGGATGTGCTCACATCAACCAAATTGTCGCCCAAATGATCAATATGCCAATATCATTTGGGTCTGTGGTTTAAAAGGGCCAAATGAGTTCACCATGCTGGTTACCAGTATTCTGATTATCATTTCAATGACAGCAAGTTTAAGACAAGCTTTTTCAAAGATTCTCAAATTCATTTGTTGTACAAAGCTATGTGAATGGAATATGGATGGACTACTAACTAGAGACCTTCCACTAGGCCTACATAACCTAGGCTGTTGTGGGTACAAAACAATCCGGTTAAAATGAGCATCTTTGCCGAAAACATACAACCATATGTTATCAGGATTTCACATTGCAGTCTTGCTAGTTTTTCAGTGTCGGTTGTCTTGTTGGATGTCGTCAAGCTTAATTATTGGCTGTGACAAGAAATCCCACTAGTTTTTGGGTAAAAACCCCCCTTAGGGTACGTACAGACTAGGCATATTTTTTTGCAGCTTGCGGTACGTTTTTGCATTATAATCCTATGGAGTAGACCATGTATTCAAAAATGTCCTTCACTTTTAAAACATGTTTTAAAGTTGAGAAATGTTTGATTTCTAGCAGAAAAGCGGCCTCCGTCCCGCTACGCACCAATCATAAGCTGATACTTCGCATATCACAAAAAGACGCTTCCAGCTTCCAGCTTCTCTCTGCTCAACATCTCTTGTCAGAAAAAGAAGCCTGAGCCTACTCGTACTCCCCCTTTAGCCATGTTTGTTGTGTCGCAGTAGCATCTGTGGGTTCAGGCTTAAAGCATGGTGGTGAGGAGATTGTATCTTGTGAATCTGATAGCCATCCTCAATGTAACTTTAACCTGTCTGTTCCCCAGCTGCTCTCGCCTGCGACAGCTCCAGGCCCTACTGAAGGATGGCGCCAGCAACGCACCTGATGCCATACTCTGCTCTTTAGGTGTGTGTTTGTGTGTGTGTGTGTGTGTGTGTGTGTGTGTGTGTGTGTGTGTGTGTGTGTGTGTGTGTGTCTGCGTCTGTGTGTGTGTGTGTCAGTGTGTGTGTCTGTCTGTCTGTCTGTCTGTCTGTGTGTACAGTATGTGTGTGTGTGTCTCTGTTAGTGTGAGTGTGTGTGTGTGTCTGTGTGTCTGTGTGTTTCCATAGGCTATACAGCAGTGAAAGATAGTGTAACTGGAAGGTATTATGATTAGATGAATAATCCTCACCCCATGGTGTTCAGCCTCATTTTAGAGAATGACCTTATAATCCTTATACAGATCTATCCAAAATTCTGTGTGTTAGTATGACTGTGACTGTGTGTGTGTGTGTGTGTGTGTGTGTGTTACAGATTGCATTTACTATTATTAAGTATCAAACAGAGAGAGATTAAAATCCATAATTATTAAGTTTCAAATCTATAATCCTCCATTGAAAATTTGACTTATGCGATACGGATGTCTTATGGATTAAGCACATCTCCGAAGCCTTGTGTGTTGTATTAAACATTTAATGTATTAAACCCCTGGGGATGGTGGCCTAACCAGTCCTCTCTGTCACTAAGCAAAGGGGGTACAACTGCTTTGGTGTTGAATGTCTTTGTCTATGTGTGTGTGTCAGGAATTGATAGCCGGTACAATGAGGGTTGCACTGAGCTGGCGAACTACCTGTTCTTCGGCCTGTATCGGCCCAACCAGCTGGACCTGGATCACATCTCAGATGACCTTGCAGAGGAGGTGCTGGACGGTGCGTATCCCTTGTCAAACCAAAGGCCTACTACCTTCTCCACATGGACTCTTTGTATACAGTGAAGCTATTATGTGTTTAATACAAAGTAACTATCTATTAACTAACAGTTAGCACAAGTCAACTATTATGGCAGTCACACTGAGTGTAGCTAGTATACCACTACTTTATTTTTATAGCCTTACTGCTGGCTTGCGTTTAAATATTTATGTTGCGGCACAGACAAAACAAACGGTTGTGTTTATAGGTCAACTTCAAAGAATGACAGGCCAAATAAGGGCATGTTGCTGCTGGTAATAACAGTTATTTAGAGAAATGTGTTCAATTATTGTGGCCGTATCGAAAGTCATGTAATAATTAGCTGGAGTATCCTTGAGCTGAGGGACAAAAGCCCAGCACAGCTGCCGGGCTGGAGGTGGGAGACCCTTGAGTCGTGTCCGCTGTCTCAGCGGTCAGGAATGCGCCAAGGGGGGGGGGGGGGGGGGGTTGAGCGCGGGGGATGGGGGCAGATATCAGCACGTGGAGAAGCCTTGCCAGAAGACAGGGCTGCACGTGATGACGGCTCTCGAGTTGCCTGGTCTCCCTCTACTGCCTTTGTTTTTACTTGCGCTTTTATTTTGGCGATGTTTATCTGCGCTTGTTTTCCTGCCAGGCCCGCTTGCCCTCTGGCTGTACTTTGTTACATTGTGTTTATCTGGAGGTCGAGTTTTCCCTCTTGGTTTCAGTCTTGGCTGTGTGTGTGTGTGTGTGTGTGTGTTTGTGTGTGTATGTTGATCTGTGTGTGTGTTTTTTTTTAAGTCTGCGTGTTGTTTTTTTGTGGCCTGCAGATGTGATCCTGCTGATTAAAGCCGAGAGCGTCCACCTGTACTGCAACCCGTTGAACTATGAGTACCTGCTGCCCTTCGTAGCCCACTGGAGGAACCTCCATCTGCACTGCATGACAGAGACAGAGGTAACCCTGAGTTAGTTGGGCATGGACAGTGCCCCCAATCTGCCACACTGCCCTCCTACCGCTCCCTCCCAGGGCACAAGCATATGCCCAAACTGATCCCTTTTCTGAGGTTAATGACTTTAATCCCACGACATAGTAATCACTTTAAGATAAACCTCTTTTCTCCCTTTCTCTTCATCTCTCTTTCACTATCATATTATTGTTGTCCCTCTTGGTTTCTATCTCCCTTTTGCTGACTCTTGTTATATTTCTTTTGTTTCTTTTTCTGTCTCCTCCTTGTTGTACTGTATATTTTTTTATTTCTCTTTTTTGCTCCTACACACTGTATGCTTGTGTGCTTGATTCTTACTGTGTATCCCTCTCTCTCTCTTTCTCCCTCTCTCTCTCTCTCTCTCTCTCTCTCTCTGTCTCTGTTTCTCTCTGTCAGTATGAGGATGAAGAGGCAGCGGAGGAGTTCAAGATCTCTAGTTTTGTGTCCATGGTGCAGGACTGTAGCCGCATTGGGATTCCCTACAGCTCCCAGGGTCAGTCCAGGTCCCCATCTCACCCACACACACACGCTCAACGCTTTAGCTACAGTTTAATCAGCGCTTGTGCTTTGTCTCATTTTCTGTCTTGTGTGCATGTTTTTAAAGGTCACATTCAGAAATTTGACATGTTTATGCTGGAGAAGTGGCCCATCATTCAGGCCTTTGCTCTGGAGGGAATCGGAGCCGGAGGGTTTTTCACCATGAAATATAAGGTACAGATTTATGGACAACCAGACCGATTTACATTTACAATACAGCAGTGCAGAGCAGTTTTTTATGATGTAGGAGAAACAGATTCAGTTACGCAGAAGGAGACTGAACAAAATTGAAGCATAACTTACTAACGCAAACGTAGATGACAGATTTAATTTCAATATTGAAGCAATATAAGGTCCCTCAGAATATAATTTTTATTGAGTGTAAGAGTCAAACTGAACTGTGAGTGCTGTGTAATTGATTGTAAGGGACTTGTTATGAATGGACAACAGCCAGAGGCAGAGATAGCTGGCAGGAGCCACAGTTTCAGTGCAAAGGTGATTTGATTTTGTTTGATAAGGTAGTTGAAAGTTATTAAGATTTAAATTAATGTTTATTTTATGACACTTTGCTGAAGCATTAAACGAGTAAAGTTCTGAATCGAAAGAACAAGATGGCAGTCATATTACTCATCTCTTTAGTGTGTTTCATTATGTTTCATTATAAATCTTTTAGAGAATAGGCAGTGATCTAAATTGATCTAGTTGAAACCAAGATTTACTTCTATGACTATTCTCATTTAGGGAAGTCTCTTCTGTTTCAACGTATTTCCTTAGTGTCTGGAAATTGTGAACTCGGTAAAGAATCCAGATGAAATTGAAATGGTTTATGACGCAATCTATCTCATGAACGAGGCTATTAAACAAGTGCGGTTGACTTGATAATTCACTGTGATGAGCACCCAGACTGCTAGCTGGACTCGAATACTGTATATTTTAGGGATAACTAACATCTGTGATATTATTGGTTGAGGTTATGCGTGTGGTAAGTTGTTGTTGGTGGTGACTGTTCTCTGCTCTGTTCAGCTAATGGACGTGAGTGAGCGGGTGTGGCAGACGTATGCTAGACTGGACCCCGTGTCTCTGGACCGACTCATCACAGAGGTAGGCCACCACACAAATACCAGATACCTAATATAGATGCTAATGCACATGTATTATATTATTACAATACTGCCATGTGGTATGAATGTGAATGTGTTTAATGAGAGTATATACTAGTGTTATTTATTTACCCATATCATGTATGTGTATATCAGGACCTGGCCCTGTTTGAGAGGCAGTGGAGCAGCTTCTTCTCCAGTCTCAACATTGAGACACAGCTGTCTATGCAGGAGCTCTCTGAAGCCCAAGCTGGAGAGGTACACACACACACACACACACACACACACACACACACACACACATACACACACACACACACACACACCCAATAGATCCCTGACAATCAAGTCACAGGACCTGCGGTTAGAGACCCACCAGTTACTTACTTACTCATTGACTTATTCATTTGGCTGATGTGTTTATCCAAAGCGACTTACATACGTCAATTATTACAAGGGCCTGTCTCCCCAGGGCAACTCAGGGCAAAGTGCCTTGCTCAAGGGCACAGTGGTGTCTGCCAGAAATCGAATCAACAAATTTGTCTGGCTACTGCACGCTTGCCCCGGTCCTTATCCACTACACCGCCACCGCCCCAGACAGCATTGATGGACATGAAACGCCATCGGCTTTTTCCAAACAGCACCATTGCCTAGTGTTTGTACTGTAGGTTAACTGTGTGGTATGAGCCTTTTTTGAAGTGATAAACCCATTTCACAGTGCCACAGGATTGTTACCCCAGGAGCAGCCAACTCAAGACTAATTTATCCACTTGTCATGGCCGCACAGCCGCCCGACACTAACACGGTGTCTGGCTGCCTAGTGAAAGGAGCTGAACCGTGATGGTGTGGTGACATGTGGAGGCGGACTAATTAGTTTTGAGAGCTCTTAAGAAGTGATTAAGGCTTGAAATTCTGTCTCACACAGACACTTACATTCTCTAAGTCCGTCTCTCTCTCTCTCTTTCTCGCTCTCTTTCTCTCCCTATTTCCCCTCTCTCCCTCTGTCCTCCACCCTCTCTCTTTCTCTCTCTCTCCCTCTTTCTCTCCCTATTCCCTCTCTCTCCATCTGTCCCCCACTCTCTATCTCTCTCTCTCTCTCTTTCTCTCTTTCTCTCCCTATTCCCTCTCTCTCCATCTGTCCCCCACACTCTCTTTCTTTCTCTCTCTCTCTCTTTCACTCTCACTGACTCTGTCCTTAGCTGTTTGCTCATTCGCTCATTTCTTGTCTTTTCCCCACTCAGGCATTCCGCACTTACTTTTCCCACGGGCTGATTTCCAGCAACATCTCAGACAAAAGGTAACTGCGGCACTACAGACACACACACACACACACACACACACACACACACACACACACACACACACACACACACACACGTGTGCTAGTACTCACATGCAGATCTTAACCCATATAGACACAGCTATCAATCACGGGCAAGACCCCTGAGCAACCTTTTTCCCAGCTGGAATGTGTGCTATGTATTACTCGATCAAGTCATGTGTTTTCTGTCAGCAACACTAGACTGTTTGATCGTGAGCATAATGGTTTTGTGTGTGTGCTGTGTGTGTGTGGGTGTGTGTGTGTGTGTGTGTGTGTGTGTGTGTGTGTGTGTGTGTGTGTGTGTGTGTGTGTGTGTGTGTGTGTGTGTGTGTATGTGTGTGTGTGTGTGTGTGTTCATTGAGCAGTAAAAGCTGGCAGCCCTTTGCGCTGTTTGGGAGCCACTCGTCCATGGAAGACATCCAGAGCTACTGCTTCACCTTCCCCTCCGAGGGCCACCAGATCCGCAACACCGGGCCCCGTGGGGCCAGCTCCAAACACATGGTGAGGCCCCCCCTCACACACACACACACACACACACGCACTGTTCCTGTAAACACCACCATCAAACAGTACCATTATATCTTAGCTGTTCTACTCCCATATAACTATGTTACACTGGGTTAATCTGTTGTGTGTGTGTGTGTGTGTGTGTGTGTGTGTGTGTGTGTGTGTGTGTTTTTCAGGTTTTGCAGTGCGTTGCCCCGAAAGGGCCTCTTGCATGCGCACGAACATACTTCTTCGGCACCACACATGTCCCATACCTTGGTAAGTGTAGTGCATGATGTGTGAGTGTTTTTTTTAAGTGAGTGTTTGTGTGTGTGTGGTTGTGTGGTTGTGTGTGTGTTATGAACTGTTCACCTATAATTCCACAGCTCTGTTGGTCTTACTCCTGCCTCCTCTCTCTCTCTATCACAGGAAATGACAACGTTCAGCAGAAGAACACAGACTTGCTGTGAGTAAACATAAGTGATAGCTCAGTGCGTTCTATTTCAACATACACTCTCTCTTCACTCCATATTGAATGCTGTCGAGAGGAAAGCCCTGTGTTCTTTTTTTATTCTATTTGATATTTTATTTTTTGAGATTGAAGGTTTTTTTTATAAGGGAGGAGGTATTGATCTGAGCGCCTTGTGTATTGTGTACTTGACTTGTGTTCTTTTTTTGTGGCTCTGTTCTTGTATTGTTTTCAAGTTGACATATCTGACAGGGGACGTAAAGGATGTGTGCATTGTTCTGTTCTTAAAGTGTGTGTGTGTGTGTGTGTGTGTGTGTGTGTGTGTGTGTGTGTGTGTGTGTGTGTGTGTGTGTGTGTGTGTGTTTGTGTGTGTGTGTGTGTGTGTGTGTGTGTATGTCTTTCCTCAGGCTGCTCTCTCAGATCTATGCTGCTGCAATTCAAGGGGTTTTATCTGGCATCAAGTGTTTCTCCTACAACTCCAGCATCAGTAAGGTACGGCCCACTCCCCTCTCCACCGCACTCTCCAGTCAGCTGTGTGTCTCTCCACAGTACACAGTACACACCTCTGCACTGAAATACATTTGCCTTGGGGGCTGTTTCTCTGTCTTTGTTTGTGTGTCTGTCTGTGGGTGTGGTTGGGTGTGTGTGTGTGTGTGTGTTGACATTGTGTTTTTATTTTGCTTTTTCAGTCAAAGGATGTTGCAGAGCAGACATTTCTGCGTAATTTGGACTCCCTCGGTTTAACCCAGTATAGGAATGCTCTGAGGTGACTGGCACACACAGACACACACAAGCACACACACACACACACACACACACACACACACACACACACACACACACACACACACACTGGCTATATTTTGAATTGTTATATCAAACACACACAGACAGACACGCACACACACACTGGCTATATTAAACTGTTATATCAACAAGCAAATGTTTGTATCTCTTTGTTTATTGTTTTATCTCTGTGAAATGGGTCATCTGAAATTGAGTGTCTGTCTGTGCTCTGTTTTAGGTCGAAGGCCGTGTTTAGCATTCAGGCTGTGAATAATGAGGGAAGGTAGGTTGATCTAGGACACACACACACACCACACACACACACACACAAATAAAGCAACATACTCTGCAATCTCCCTCTCTCACACATACACGTACACACACACACACACACACACACACACACACACACACACACACACACACACACACACACACACACACACACACACACACATACACATACACCCATACACGCACACCCATACACGCACAGTCAAATATTGAATTTTGAATCTTGAATTTCCCCTTGGGGATCAATAAAGTGTCTATCTATCTAAATAAAGCAAAATACTCTCTCTCACGCACGCACACACACACACACACACACACACACACACACACACACACACACACACACACACACACACACACACACACACACACACACACACACACACACTCACACAAACAGACAAATAAAGCAACACACTCTGCAATATTTTCTCTCTCTCTCTCTCTCTCTCTCTCACCCACACACACACACACACACACACACTCACACATTCACACACACAAACACACACATCCATAACCACACTGTTTGTCTCTTGTAGGGTGGTGCCCTTGAGTCAGCCAGAGAGTCGCTTCCTGCTGAAAACAGTAAGTGAATCCCATCTGGGCCTGTCTGTTTGTGACAATTCCCAAGGTCCTAAGGACACTGCATGAATAGAATGTGTCCGTCACTTAAATTAACCCATGCTGATTATATACTGTTCATGCTGTCTCAGAGAGTCTGTGTGATCTGTGTGTAAGGAATCCTGTT
>NC_085013.1:27486726-27491726 GCF_963854185.1 Sardina pilchardus
TTGCAAAAACAAAACGGTTGATAATATGACTTAAGTTAAGTGTTTTTGTCTTTTATATATGTGTACAACTGCATAATAAATATTTATCATATTTGAATACATATTTATCTGATTGCTAGGCCAATTTCATCAAATAACTGAGCAATAAATAATAACTCAAGCAAATTACAAATTACAAATTACATCTTGCATAGATTGGATCACTGGATAGATGAATAAACTGGATATAGATAGAATAAACTGGATATAGATTCTTACTGTTGCTGCAGTATTTGTAATGGTAGACCTCTGGTACTGAGCTCCGATTTCAGTTGTACCCTGATTATATGCAGTGGACTCATAAGATCTGTTTCCATTCATGCTTGCGCTAAAGAGTTAGTCATTCTCAGTGTGCAACTATGTTTAGGAAATAAGAAGCACAAGAAAAGAATGTTCCATATTTTTGTGACAAATCAAGATCAAATACTGAAGTATCTATGCAGAAGCCCTCTCTGCTCACGGTCATGCTGTGGCCTTGTGAGCGTCTGAGTCGAGTGTGTGTGTGTGTGTGTGTGTGTGAGTCAGGCTTATCTGTCTGTGTCTCCTTCCTCAATAGGTTCTTCTTCCCCAAACTGCTGGAGCAGTGCAGTCAAGGTCAGTGGCTCACTTATTTTTGCCAGTGTGTGTGTGTGTGTGTGTGGGTGTGTACAAGTACATAATGTTTGTCATCCGTTCTGATTTGGTCACTGTGTATTTCTTTACCGGTAGACTTAACTGAAAAGTGTGTGTGTGTGCGTGCAGGCACGCACGTGCCCGTGTGTGTGTCATTTCGTGGAGGATGGGCTGCATCGATTTGGCTGAGGCCATCTTCAGCCCGCTGAAGGCACATTCAGACAAAAAGAATCAGGCAGCTCAAAGCGCACAGAGACTCATTTGAAGGTCACTTAGAGTACTCCAAGTATACTTACTTTGGAGAGTCCCTGTTTGAACCCAATTCAGTCTACGAAAAAAAAAAGCACTGCACTGCTAAGACTGTCCTATTTTGCCACCTGGCTAAGTGGCTAGCCTATATCAGAGATGGTCGAGAGAATCTATTTGCCTATATCCTGATCTGATAATGTTCGTAGACAAGTTTTTCCCCCTGGGTTACCAAGGTCAATCTGGACCAGGAACGTCAGTCAGCTTTCTCTGCTCCTGCCAGTAGGCTAGTTTTTTTTTTTTTTTTACATCATGATCGTGATGGTCATTTAACCAATCACGATCGAAAATACATTTAGGCTACACAATCAACATAGGTCTATAAAATAGGGCTGTCAAAATAACGTTGATTTCGCTTAATTAAACACATTAAAAAATGAATGCAGGTTAATCACATTTTTGTAGTGACATTTAACCCAGTGCTCTGGCTAGTGACTTAAGGAGGCAGACGAGAAAGCACTGCCTTGAATGAAACATTTAGCCTATATGTTTAAAAACGCCCAGACCACTCCTGTTGACAGGATTTCCGTTGCCTTACCATTTAAGAGTTCGTCAAGGCTGAAGCCTCAATGCAATGCAATGTGTTACCACCTCTTATGATAATAATGCTAGCCATCAGCCTTGTCAACGTTAACGTAACATGTATATATATAAATGTATGTGAAAGACAGACTTGTGAGCATGACCACACAAAGTGTTCATGCTCATTCAACATGCAGGTTAATGTTCAGGATGTATTTAGAGAGGAAGCAAAAAGAGTGTGGTGTAAAAGAAGACACTTGGTGTGGTCGTGCTCATAGGTCTGACTCTCATACTGTAAGTAAATTCTTCATAGACTATGGCGCATCACCAGCATGTACGCCTACTTGCACTTTGGCCCGGAGCTTTGTCTTCAATTGCTCTCAAACCAGATGCAACAAGACTTTGCTTCCTCTCTCTCTCACCTATGACTTTTGATCAACGCAAGCACCTGCTGTCCTCTATAGAATAAGGGGCTAAAATGGCTGGACTGCCATTGCCAATCAACTATCTACAAAAAGTATTACAATTTGGTTTCCACACCTGTGACAGCAGCATCGTCTTTCACACCACACGCTTTTTGCTTCCTTAAATGCATCCTGAACATTAACCTGCATGCACTTGCACTTTGTGTGGTCGACGTGCTCACAAGTCTGTATTTCACGTAAGTAAATTCTTCAAAGAGTATGGCGCATCACCAGCATGTAGGTCTACTTGCACTTTGGCCGGGAGCTTTGCCTCAAACCAGATGCAACAAGACTTTCTCTTATCGCTCTCATCTATGACTTTTGAACAAAGCAAGCACCTGCTGTATTCTGTAGACTAATGGCTGGACTGCCATTGCCACTATTAATACAATAATAACAATAGTTAATCTATTGTTAATGTTGTAAATGTGACCAAAAACGTTTAAATTGTCATAAGATTTCTTTGACATGTAAACACAGCCCCCTATCTGCAAACATTAGATCAGCTGGACATACCAGGCTTGATTTGATAGCTAGCAAATGATGCATGTCGATTAAACTGATTAAACTTTTGTTAACAATGTCTAACTGTCTTCTGAAAAAGTTCCTTGAAGGTACAGCATGTTGCAAATGAAATACCATAAAAATATTGTCTGCATTTAAGCCTTATTTACCTTGATTTTCCCTTAAAAATTCCCGACCTTAATCAGACCGTTCTGGGTTTTGCCCTGTCTACACTCAAGCACTGCTTTCAGGCATCCACACAAGCATTCTGCGCTTACCCAGTTCAAACCCACCACCATTCACTCGCACTTCTTATCTGAGACAACACATGATACTTTGAAGGTCTTTGGGCGCATGTGTATAAAAGATTTCAAGACAGAAGCATTGAACATATTTGAATCTGTATTTATAAATGTCATTTTTAAGTGAAGAGTTAAGCAATAAGCCGTGAGAGGCCGTGGGTTATACTGTATAATCGAACAGCTAAGGGGCGTTGTTAGGCACGACCTTTTCTAAAACGGTTACTACGCGATCTAGCAAAATTTCATGAAACGAAGGCACAGCAACGACAATGTAACAATGTATTCATAGATAATCTTTCTTCCGCCAAGAAATATGTTCCCTCCATATGAATGGTTGCCATGCAACAACAAGACGCAGCCACTCTAACTTTTGTAGTAGCGCATTACTATAGAACAAAATGCGGTCAAGGTGTGAGTTTATCGTGATATTTACAACGGCATCGAACACGATTCAGCCAATCACAATCAAGGACCGGAACTATTCGTTTTAGAATAGATGATGACTTGTTGAGGACTTGAAAAAGATTGGGCCTTCTCTGTCTTTACTTGAGACTTGACTTGGACTTGACTGCTAAGACTTGGGACTTACTTGTGACTTGCCAAACAGTGACTTGGTCCCACCTCTGGAACACTGTGCTGATGTTGTGATTATGGAGCAAGAGAGCAAAGTGGTGCAGCACTGCTGGATTTATATGGCTGTAAATCTGCTCAAAAAACACTGAGAGACTCCCGCTCAACGCTGCCAAGTCACACAGACACACACACAGACACACACACACACACACACACACACACACACACACACACACACACAGGCCTGCAGCAGATAGCTAAATACACGCATCGCCTCCACCGAGGACATTTAGACACCATCAATTACACTAATCTAATTAACGTGAATCAGATTGATATTACCGTTAGATCAACATGAAAAGGCTCTGCTTCTCCCATTGATTAACATGATAAATTAAATAGGATTTTGTTTATTGCAGGCGTAGGTGCTTAGGACTCTCTCACTCCCAATAATTTTGCTGACTTACAGTAATAATTATTACCCTAGTCTGTGCCACTGGCAATTACGGGCTGTCTGTTAAATTAATGTGTAATGTAGTGACAGTCTTATTAGATTAACATACAGTTAACAGACTGGTGAGAGCTTTTGATGGATTTATTAAATTAAGATGGAGTTAACTGAGTGATCACAGACTGCTTGTGTGTGTGTGTGTGTGTGTTGGTGTGAAGTGATGGTGCTATATACGGGTATGAACCTGAGGGGTGTGTTTGAAGGATGGTTGTGGTTGTCTGTCATCCACTCTTTTGATTCAGAGCATTTAGTGTTGTGGTGCATCATGTTTTTCAAGGCAAACTGAGAGACGTCCTTTTGAGTAGAGAACGCCCATATAGACCCATTAGAAATCAGTGCTCATTCAGCCTTCAAAGGGAAGAAAGTCCTGCATGCTTAAACTGCCTGCAGCAATAGGTTGAATTTTATTTTGTTCAAGATGTTTTTTTTTTTTTTATGTGAATATTGTGTGGAAAACAGAACTTGAAAGAGACATTTGGAATCTCTCCTTATCAGATACTTTGTGTTTGCGTATGTTTGTATTTGTGAATTTTCATATTTGTGTAATTTAGCACATTGTTGATGAGATGTGTGTGTGTCTCTGTGTGTGTGTGTGTGTGTGTGTGTGTGTGTGTGTGTGTGTGTGTGTGTGTGTGTGTGTGTGTGTGTGTGTGTGTGTGTGTGTGTGTGTGTGTGTGTGTGTGTGTGTTGTAGGTATCGTGAGTAATGTCGTGTTCACCGGACTGACGGAACAGAAGCACCCTCTCCTCCAGCACGTTCAGCAGCTAGTCCGATCGGCCAATCCCAGCGCAGCATTCATCCTGGCTGACAGAGGTGCAGTCACGAGGTGAGGACACACTCAAACACACTCACCGATGAAGAGTCATACCCACACACACACACATACACACACACACACACACACACACACACACACACACACACACACAGACACACACACACACACACACACACACACACACACACACACACACACACACACACACACACACACACAGACACACACACACACACACTGACACATAAGGAATCACTTCATACATTGACTCATGTGCACTGCACATAAATCTGCACTTCACTCACACACACACACACACACACACACACACACACACACACACACACACACACACACACACACACACACACACACACACACACACACAC
>NC_085013.1:27494226-27509226 GCF_963854185.1 Sardina pilchardus
CAAACATAACTGCCTGTACTGAAACCATGTGTTTTTTCAAGCATGTCGTGTGTCTTTAATGTCAGTTAATGACTGCTCTAACTGTGTCACATTTAAAGCTTTTGTGAGTGTAGAAAATGTAATGAGGCTAGTGCCATTAGAGGCAAAAGCTGGTTATGCCAAATGAAAAATGACTTGATAACAGTCCAAAAAAAAGTCCAATTAAACAAGCAAATTATGCAGCATTTTATTTGAGCTCATTCTCTCTTCCGCATGGGTGGCCGTATTGAGAATAATCACATTTAGAATGTAAAAGATAAGCTGGAGTGGGCCAATGTACAGTTGTGTTATATAAAACCCTAAGAGCTACTAGATGTATTCGTACTGTGAATTCACCATGCGAGAGCGCTTCAGGTGGTCTCATACCAATGACAATCATCTTCTCATGCATATGGATCAGTCCAACTGACTGTCACAGGCCCCCTAGATGATTTTATGCAGCTAGTCTTAAAATGTTGTAGGATATTATTTTTGATGAACATGCTGTGATTTTCATACCAACATACAGTACCAACATGGTCACATTGCTCAATTTGTGGCTGTCCAGAGTACATGTGCATTATTTAGATAGATAGATAGATAGATAGATACTTTATTGATCCCCAAGGGGAAATTCAAGATTCAAATTCAAATTAAAATTATTTAGCTTTAATGTAAAACTCTCCGCCAATCAGTGTCAAGATTCTTGAAGAATTATATTTTTATCTACAGCAGCATAGATGCTTAAACGTATAATGATATTGATAATGATATCTAACCCCTATAAATAAACCAATGCTGCACATCTTCAACCGTCAGACCCAAAACAAGAAATTTTGGAAATTTCGGTTTCGCATAATTGTTCTAAGCGTAACTGTTTAAAAATGTATAAAGCCAGTAAAGCTGAGAAGATGGTGTGATTTAATCGCTGAGTCCTCTCTTTTTTATGTCTCAACTCACCCAGCCACTTAGCACACAGCAAGCATGACTGCCCCTTACACACACACACACACACACACACACACACACACAGAGAGATGCAAATGAACGTGAAATGGGTCATGGCTTCCTGTCTTTGACCTGCATTAAGACCATTCCCATGTGCTCAAGTGCTCCTTATTAGTGTATTAAACAGGCCCCTATGGATGCACAGTGTACTGATGTGATGTGTTTTTAGACCAGGACGCACAAACAGTATCGCATGAAGGAACAGAGATTGACGTTGAATAAAGTGTATGTATTTGTGTGTGTGTGTGTGTGTGTGTGTGTATGTGTGTGTGTGTGTGTGTGTGCGTGTGTGTGTGTGTGTGTGTGTGCGTGTGTGTGTGTGTGTGCGTGTGTGTGTGTGTGTGTGTTACCTGTCTTCCCTGTCCTCTCAGCGCTGAAGTCCTCTCTGAAGCCGAGCCCATTCAAGGGGAACATCTACCACCTCCGGGGCACCGTACGCTTCTCTGGTATGCTCACATACACCTTTTCTCCTCTGTACTCTGGTAAGACCACCGCACACACCACTTCAGCTTTGTGTGTGTGTGTGTGTGTGTGTTTGTGTGTGTGTGTGTGTGTGTCCTTTTCAATACACACATATCTGTCATTTCTTGACTATAAATTGTGCTCTGCTACAGGGGGAGGACATGAGAAATGGGAAAATACCCTGTGTGTGTGTGTCTCTGTGTGTGTCTGTGTCTATGTGTGTGTGTTTGTGGGTGTGGATGGATATGAAGTTTCACCTCTACTTGTCCTCCCACTGCAGCAGATCTGTTAGCTGTCCCTGTATCTCTGTCATTTGTATTAACAAATAAGACGGCGGCCCCACAGCCTCTGTCCTCTTCTCTACCGTGGGTGCGCGTATGTGTGTGTGTATCTAGCACACGTGTGTGTGTGTGTGTGTGTTTTTGTGAGAGCGTGTGCGCGTGCGGTAAGCACGTGCCCCTGCGTTTTGCCCCCCTCGCACTAGGAATCGGTACACAGCTGAATGCTAGCACTGGGCTAGCCGTAGGCTAACGGCGTGGACGGTAGGACTCTCGATCTGCTCTATTCTTTCTTTCTGTCTTCTCTCTCTCTCT
Source organism: Sardina pilchardus (assembly GCF_963854185.1). Taxonomy (NCBI): domain Eukaryota; kingdom Metazoa; phylum Chordata; class Actinopteri; order Clupeiformes; family Clupeidae; genus Sardina; species Sardina pilchardus. The sequence continues at coordinate 27,496,308 of NC_085013.1, forward strand.
CTCTCTCTCTCTCTCTCTCTCTCTCTCCATGGTCTGGCCTTGCCTCACTCCAGTGCTGTGACCATTTTCAGTTCCACACTCATTCCTGTGACCCCTACTGAGTTTTCTCCTCTCTTTCAGTTCAGTTGTGTGGTGGTGACCTTATCTCCCTGTTTTAATTGCATGGGGACAGATTCTTGCATTGATATTATACTGTCATCTGGGATTGGTTATTTCAGTTCTCCAGTGGTTCACTTGGTTGTGTGAGTTCCGTGTGGATTAGAGTGATTGTGTGGATTTTTTTTTTGTTCTTTGTTCTTTGCTCTTTTTTTTTCTCTCTTTTTTTTCCCTTCCAGAGGTGGATGGTGTGACTTCGAGTGATTTCAGTTTGATTACGTTGACTAATTTCTGATTGCTTATGTGGACCCTGAGTGAGCACTGATTGATTGGTTGCGTGGACCCTGAATGACCTCTGATTGTTTGTGTGGACTGATTTCTGACCGGTTGTGTGGACTCCCGACTCCGACTGAGTTCAGGCTGCGTGAAACTGAGTGTGTTTCGCTTGTGAGTGAGATCCTTTTGGTTTGCGTGGATTATGAGTGACACATGATTGGGTCTGGTGATTTTGTGCGACTTTTGTGTGGATCAAGAGTGATTTTAGTTGGTTGAGTGAACTCTGAGTGAGCTCTGATTGGTGGGTTGTGTGAGGACCTGAGTGACCTGATTGGTTCCCAAAACACCCAAGTGCTTTCTGACTGCGCGTGTGGATCGTAAGTGAACCCAACATTTTTCGTTCATTTACTTTTTTGGGTTTCCACTCATCGTCATGTGGATTCTGAGTCACACAAAACACCATGGGTAGCGTAGTCCATTCATCTCTGATTGTAGTCTTTGAGTTGTAGTTGTTTTTTATTTCTGTGTGTTGCAGTTTAAGTTTGTGCCTGTGTGTTTACAGAATGCCTCATGGGTGTTGTGGTTTTCACAGGTGGACAAGAGCAGTGGATGATGGGATGTTTGCCTGTAGCACAAGCTGCATGTTGTCTGTTGGTCATGGTTTCTGTAGTTATAGCTCTCACTAGACCGCCATGTTTGATGGTGCGTTACACCCATTCCCATGACTAACGATGTCTTTCATGGATGAGCAGATTTTAATACTGGATTTGTGTGTGTGTGTGTGTGTGTGTGTGTGTATGGTTGTGTGTGTGTGTGTGTGTGCACGTGCGTGCTGCAGACTCCAGTAAGCTGATGGAGGTGTGCTTAAACACTGTGACTGGGAACCTGACTCTGGTGGACTCGGTGCCCAGCGGCGACGCTGCCTGCCCCCCCTCCGTCCTGCTCTTCCACGGGGTCGGCCTCACAGAGGACAGCCTCAAGGACTGGCTCCGGCTCTGTGCCAAGCAGGTAAACACACACACACACACACACACACACACACACACAGGCTGTGAATCATGAACATATGCAACACTAGTCATTCTTCATGAAAACATGCATTTAAATCATGTTCATTTGCATGAACACCCAAAAGAGACTATCAGACACACACACATGCACACACTCACCCACATTGCATAATCTCTGCTGCAGTGCCTGTTTGTTTAGACATGCTCTGACTCAGGAGTGTGTGTGTGTGTGTGTGTGTGTGTGTGCTTGTGTCTGTTTGTGCCTTGGGCAGAAACTGATGAAGAAGGTGAGGAAGACCCGTAAGAGTCTGAGCCCACAGGAGCTGAGGAGCATCCACGTGAGTGGCTCACACACACACACACACACACACACACACACACACACACACACACACACACACACACACTCTCTCTCTCTCTCTCTCTCTCTCTCTCTCTCTCACACACACACACACACACACACACACACACACACACACACACAGAAACAGAACAAGGCCACCTCAGGGCCTTTTTGTTTTACATAATCAATCTACTTCATATTCAAAGCGCTCTTCTCGCACACTCTAAACATCTGCACTTGTAGCCAATTTCCTCCCACTCTTGCAAGCAATCACCCTCACTTAGATTATATTTACCATTAGCCATTTAGACAGTAGCCATTAAGACAGTAGAAGAGCCTTTCACTGAGGGGGAATCCCAAGACATTCATTTGTGCCACACTGTCTTTAGTCAAGTCAAGTCACTTTATTTACATAGCACATTTATAAACAACAGGAGTTGACCTAAAGTGCTTCAGAAGTAAGGCAGAGAGGTATTTGGCTGTACAGTACAGTACATACATAGTATAGGTGGAAGAGATGCCCGAGTTACGTGGGTTGAAAGGAGGGGAGACGCTCAATGGTGTTTTTTTTTGCCCCCAATGGCACCTTCCAGGCAGCACAGCCTAAAAGGCGCTACCTTTACCCTATTCCTAACCCTAACCCCCTCAACCCTCATCCTACCCCTAAACTGAGGGGAGTAGTGCCTTGAAGGCAGCGCTGCCTGGAAGGCACCATTTAGGGCAAATAATACCAAAGACCGAGGGGCTCCAAAAGAAGATTCAAAAGACATAAAATTATTTAAAAAATAAATAAAATAAAATGGTAATTCAAGAAATTCAAGAAGAAAAAAAAGAGTGAAATAGGGATGCAGTATGTGAATAGATACACATAATTAAACAATAAAACCACTCCTCACCTTTGGGCGAAATTCAATGTTTTAAAAAAAAAATAAGGGTTACGTGGTTCGTGCAGATCCGATGAGAAAATATTTGTTGGGGGGTAGGCGGTCAACGTGGAGTTCACTGTTACAATGTTTCATATACATTGATTTAGGTATGGCAGCCCGCCATGGCAAAATTAATGCCGCCACAGAATCAGAATTAGCATAATGTAGTTGCAGTTCCTTTTGAAATGATCCTGCCGACCGACATATCCTCCCCTGCTTGCTGCTGCACACATTGCAATTGAACAATACATAGAACTAGTCTGAGGTTATTATGACCTGTCCAATTTTCACTATTGTAAAAACAGAAACAGTACAGTGTTTCCTCTTCATTTTGTAGCAGTGGCTTCAGAATTAGGGCAGGCGCATAATATTGTCTGAGTGCATGGTAGGCTAGAAGTGCCCTCCGCTGGCTGGTGCTTACATCATTACAGTTTAGCAGCGAACAGCAATGCTGATCAGAGGTACTGTACCCGTCTAGATTTATTCCATAAATATATTGTTTAAATAGACGTTCGTAGCATGTGCTATAAAGAGCTTCCGTTTAGTGTGCCCTGAAAAAATGAGTCATTTTTTAGCTTGTTTTCTTTGCACATTTCTGGTTTTGGGTCAATTCATTCTTCAATTCATCAATTCGTACAAGCTATGCAGTATTGGCAAAAAATGTCACTCGTGCTAGTTTCACTATGAAACTGCCATTCTTCTCCTTGCGCACTCCTCTCACCTTTTTCCTCCCTGACCAGTTTCCATACCTGATTGTTAGACATGGCTCAATTGTACAGTGACACATTTCAGTGTCATGCCTTATTTACGCACATTCAACTGATGACTACCATTCTGGGCTTTACTTACTGTAGGTAGTCCACCCACAGAGACTTAACAGATACGTCCCCTTTATCAGATAACCATTTCAATATGTCAAATTGTTGTTGAACAATATTGCTCTCGGTAGATAGTCCAAGGAAATTGTGACCACCTCAAACTGTAATTTAGTTTCTTCACTTTGCAATATATTATAGTGGACCAATTATAATGTACACTATCTATACACTTAAATTGTATAGTGGACTATAGAGTGAGCTAGTGGATGTTCTAAGCATAGATGTTACAGTATGTAGATCTTTCATGGTAATCACTCATGTGTACGCTCAAAAGACACTGCAGCGTGTAAGTACAATAGAGACAGATGAGCAGACAGCCGAACCGACAGGTAGACAGACAGAGTGGTGAACATTGCCGTATGCTGCTGTGCAGGTGAGACGCCATCTGGACCCTCTGCCTCCCGGCTACTTCTATAATGGCCGTCAGTTCGTCAGCTTCTTTGGAGACAAGTCTACCCTCCACCCCTGTATCCTTTCATGGTGTTTAATGCTCTGTGTGTGTGTGTGGTATGAGGTGTTTATGTGTGAGTAGTTTCCCTTCAGTATCCTGTCATGTGTTGAATGAGTGTATGGAATAGCTAAATATTCCCCTCTGTGTGTGTGGTTGTATGTGTGTGTGTGTGTGTGTGTGTGTGTGTGTGTGAGCACACATTCATAGTCATGTGTTTTAATGAATAGATGGGAAGTCTTACTTCCATATTCCACATGTACGTACGTGCTCCTTCAGATTCACATCCAACTCATAGTACTGCTTTAAAGATAGAATGTGCGTGTGTGTGTGTGTGACACGTGTGTGTGCGCGCGTGTGTGTGTGTGTGTGTATTTCCTTACATGTGTGTGTGTGCAGCGATGGAGCAGTTCATAGACGAGTATGTCCAGGAGGCCAATAAGGAGATTGAGCGCTTTAACCGTGAGCTGGAGCTGCAGGACCAGAGGGACCTCTTCGACCCCTAGGCACCGAGAGTTCCTCCGTCCGTCCGTCCGTCCGTCCGTCTTCATCCGGTTGCTCTCTCCATCCTCCACTGCACTCGTTACTTCTGTCCGTTCAGGCCGGTCACTCGATTTAACCTGCCATATTAATCCCTCAATCACTTTAAAAAAGGGAAAGTGTTCTGCCCACGGGTTGAGCGGGGTGGGTTGGGGAGGGGTGGAATGGATCGTAAGGGGTAGGAGGTGGGGTTATACCCACAGAAACCAACCAATCCCATTGCCATGGCAACAGGAACACTTGAAATACATGGACGAGAGATCCTGACCGAAACCAACGTCGGTCTTAAGCGAGCGAGGAAGGACCTCTGTGTGTGTGTGTCAGAGTTTGTTTTTCTGACTGGTGGCGTGCGTGCGTGCGTGTGTGTGTTTGTCCTGAGCTGAACCACTCTGTGTAAGGTGAGGTGTTGAATAGAGACTGGTGTACCTCAGGCCCCTGTGTTGTTGTGTGTGATATCTGTGTGTGAGAGAACGAGAGAGAGATAGATAGAGTGAGAGAGAGAGAGAGAGCGCCCGGGTGTTTATGCCAGGGCATAATTAAAGAGTATTTTAGGCCTGGCAGGCTCTCTGCTCTCACCCCCACGGGCTTTTCCCTGGAACAGCCCCCCCTGGTGACACCCGATACACACCACACCTGTCTGTTGGACCAAACAGCGCACACACACACACACACACACACACAGTACATACAGTACATACGCAACAGATGCACGTACACACAAAGCACTAAACTGATAAAGTCCCAGACTGGTCCATGTCTGTGTCTGTAAATACTTGAATAAAAAAAGGCTCTTTCTGTCCGAAGACAACCAAACACAAGATAGGTATGTGTAAATAGTGAATAGAATCGGACAGGAGAGGAGCCGTGTACAGTGTGTGACACAGGGAAAGGTGTGTGTGCGTGTGCGTGTGTGTGTGTGTGTGTGACAAAGGTGATGTTGGTACCTCCTGCAGCTCAGGTGAGGATCTCTCGTCTGACCAACTGTGTGTGTGTGTGTATTTAATGTGAGCACACACACACTCATACTCACAATCCATAAACCACCACACCCTGGATACACTTCAAACACTAAATGGGAGCAGTCATTGGGTTGGGTCTGGGATTCAGTCAAAAGTTGATGGGGGAAAAGGCTATTGAATCTTGGGTTAGTCTGACTTGACTGACTGGGGTAGGTGTTTGGGTTAGGGTGGGCGGTGTTGGGTTGGTTGGTGTTGCCGTGGGTGTTAGGGTGGGATTGGGAGGTCAGGTGGGGGTGTGGGCTTGCCGTAGAGGTGTTAGAGGCTGTATCTGTAGGACAACGTGTGTATGTGTGTCCCTGTAGAGCAGCGGCCTTGTATGCGCACGTGTTCTGTACTGTGCAGTCCAGCGCTGCGGTAGACGCAACTCTCACAAGAGCCGTCAGTAGGCTGAATCTCTATGCATGTTTCCTCTTTACTAAGAACCTTTACTCAGCAGGGGGTTAGCAGTGTCCTACACACACAAACACACAATCTTAGAAATTGTTCGCTAAACCTAAGTGCCAAGGTGTTTGTCACAATTGCCTTTGTTGGTGAATCAGATGATAAAAAGGCAACTTGATTTTGTGTTTGGGAGTCACACAGATGCACACACACACACGTGTGTGTACAGACACACACATACACATTTATTCCCAAAGACTGGACACTGCTGGCCCCCTCTGTACCAGTGTATGCGGCGTGAGTCAGTGTGTACAAGCCGCGTGGGTTAGCATTGTTCTTTCTAAGCCATACACCGTCTCGCAGATTAACCCTTGTGGTGCCGTTGTTATTGAAACGTGTCGCCTGTCGCCATGGGTAAAAAATCATCTCTGTCCGTTGCCCGCAGGCAGTCATGCGGTAGGCATGTCACTGTTTCCACGGTGATACGTCATACTGTTTTCGCGTCAGCGGACATGAGGGAGTGAGCGGTAGCTTAACCCCAAGACTTAGCAAGCCTTTTAAGGACCAGAATACTTTTACACACTCCTAAGGTGGGTGGGTGCAAGTCGTGTTAGTGTGTGATGAATTCGCTCGCCTAGCCTTAGGTGTATGTGTGTGTGTGTGTGTGTGTAGCCAGTGCAACTCTTTAGCGGTCATCTGTCAACACTGACCCAAATATACACTCACACAGAGACACTCGCACAAAGCTCTTAAGATTACACCACTTGCTGTGTTGTGTGCACCAGTTGTGCTCTGAGTGCAGTTGCACAATACCCATGAGTCCCACACACACACACACACACACATACTTACACACACACAACTGTATAACTACAACCCACATACCCTGCTGTTGCTTGAGTCTCAGTAATATTTGGCCTTGAGTATAGGTTGTTGGAGTGTGAGTGTGTCCCACAGGACCCTGTGATCTAACTTTAGGTCTCCTTAAAGGCCTGGCTCGTGTCTAACCTTACATAATATTTAGTTCTAAGTAGCAGTAATTATTAGCACATACTATCTGCATGTGTTAAGATGTCTTACTGAGGTCTATTTACGCTGACACAAATGCCTTTCACCACACTGGTACTACAATGAAACAAAAACTAGATTTTGAATTTATTTTGCATATCTGATGGAAAAATTTGAATTACCTCGAACCAAATATATATTGAAAAAGTGAAATATTTTTTTAGAATGCTGTGAATCAAAAAGCCGAATCAATTTGAGCCGGGGGGGAATCTCGGGATCTCAGTATTTTTTTGGGCTACAGAAGAAAATGTCAGAAAAAGAAAACTTGAATTTTGTTTCTTTCTTTTACATTTCTGTACATGGTTTGGCTGCTGCGGAGTGCATAAGAGCTCCAGCGTCGGTGAAAGGCTCACGCTACAAAGCAAAGCATTATGGGCAGCGGGGAGAGCACTGGAGGGCCCCAAAAGAGAAGAAAAGCTAAAAAGGAAGAAAAACGAGAACGAGAATGTGAAAAAAGTAAACAAAGAAAATAAAAGACAGTGCTCAGGTACAGAACGAACTGATTGGTTATTGAAGGAGCTGTTTTTCCTCCAAATGGGCCCCCACCCTGCCTTCAGACTGGTCTCTGAAATCAATAAAAAATTTGGGCAGGGTGGTGGCCAGGTGTTTGGCTCTGAGAGGACCCCTCCATTCATTGCACAGAGAGGGGCCCCCAGCGACTCGCGAGGCCCTCCAGAGGCTGCCCCTGCATATGCCCGCATTTATATACGCAGACGTTCTGCGTTCCCGTCTGTGTACGTTTGTATTTTACTCTCCGTCCGAAGAGCTGAGGTTAGAGGACCTAAACAGAGTTTGGTGTCTAAAGGAAATGATTGGTGGGGATTTTTTCTTTGAAAAATTATAAATAAATCAATCAATGTGGTTTGTAAGAAGTGGAACAAACCCCATTTTGCAGGTTTTAGCGCTTACAGTGGAGATCACACTAAAGAGGGTGTTGTCCCTCCAGTTTCTCGTCCAATTAGAGCACTTTTTTCCTTTCATTTCAGGGCTGTAGAGGACTAATCTCCCAATTGAGACTGAAAAAGGCTTGTTCCCACATGAGTTGGAAATTACACATGCAAGTGTGTGTTGTGGTGTGTGCGTTAAAAGGCTAGCTATTAACCGTCCAGGACAAAATGGCTTAATTGTATTGCCAGGTGTGCGAGTTGTTAGCTATTCATGTATTCCACTGCCATCTATACTGAAACACTTGTATGTGTGTCACATACAAACACAGCGCATGTGTGTCACATGCATCTTCAGTTGTGTGTGTTTTGGTATTAGACAAAGTGGTCTCAAGCATGAAATAAAAAGACACATCAGATCACATGGCTTTGAGCATATGGTTAAAATCCTACGTGGTCGATGCTGTTCTGGCATCTACAGTATATGTCTTTATGTAACACCCCCTCCTCCCCAAAGTGGTGCACAGCAGCCTGTGTCGGGGGCACGTTGTCTGACCTCTATACCTAACCTCTGCAGGGGGGTAAGTACTGTGTTTTAAATGGACTCCGGTGGACAACATGACCTCACACAGGCTGCTGTGTGTGTGTTATGTTGGTCCTGCATGGATATTAAGACATAAGCACACAGAGAGGGAATAAGACGGTGAAGCTCGTTCACCTGGCAGTGCCACAACCTGACGGACCACAAACAGACACACACACACACACTTACATTTTACACGCATGCACACACACTTGCATGTAAGTTTAGGGGGGTGGGGGTATAAAATGTGAATCAGAGAATTTAGAGCGCAAAAGGGCTATCATATTCTCTCTGCTCCCCAGTAATCTGCTGCTGCTGAAGTTTCAGACATAAGGGTTTTGTTATGTTTTTCCTGTTTTGTTATTGCTTTATTATTGTTTTATTTTTATCCTATGTTTATTTGTTCTCTTTGTTAGATTGTTTTGTGGGAACAAGCCAAATCATCCAGGGATAGTCTCCTCCTTTTTATTATGTCTTTTTTTTTTGCATTTAGCTTAAGGTTTTGTGTGACCTCATAGGTTATGGGGACACACTTCCAGTTTCCTGAAAAACAACGAAGCAAGCATCCACTTAACCTCTTAAAAATGCTTAAGATTCACAATCCTGTTTCTACAAGCAACAAGAAGAGTGGTGGGGAAGAGGAAATAAATCAATAAAATATTTCAGGACGTTTTACTTGAAAGTGCCAAATTGTTTGATTGCAAGCTGTTCAACTGTTGGTTTTAATTCAGTTGGTGTTTTTGTTGTTTTTAGGGTGATATTCACTTCAGGCAAATTTAATAGTAAATTGACAGCGTGGTGTTTTGCACAGAGTTACTGTAATTCTGTTTTCCTCCTGTGACTGATGCTTTTGATACTCTCATCTAACTGTGGTCTCGACCAGCCTCAGAAATCCATTAAATATTTATATGCTTGATGAATCCGACTCAGTTTAATATTTTAATGGACTTTGTGTGGTGCTTTGTGTGTGTGTGTGTGTGTGTGAGGGGTTCAGCTTTGTCCTGGCTGTAAAACAGCTGCCTCATTCTAAAGGCTTTTCTCTGCACAGCTGTGTGAGAGAGGAGAAGGATTTCTGATCGTTTTGATATGTGTGTGAAAGAGTGAAGGCAGGGTGTGGTGGATGTCTGAGTGGTTTGTGTATCTGTGTGTATTTGTGTGCATCTGTGTCTGAGGGAAAGCAGAATGTCTGAGGATGAAAGGGGTATGCGTGGAATTCACTTGTGTATACATCCCTTTCCTGACCCTCACACACATGCCTACATGCATGCCACATACTGCCTGCCCTGCACACACCGTTTATACACCCACATACGCATTCAGGCATATTGCATGCGCGCGCGCACACACACACACACACACACACACACACACACACACACACACACAGGGACTTAGACAAGTTTAATACTGTAGCACAGGACACTCAACTCTCTTTTTACACACACACACACACACACACACACACACAGGGACTTAGACAAGTTTAATACTGTAGCACAGGACACTCAACTCTCTTTTTACACACACACACAAAACAAAACCATTTCTACAAATATTCCTGTTAGCCTTGGCAAATTCATCATGAGTCAGACAAAAAACACCCCTTTAATCTAGGTTATATAGGACAGAATAATACATCAGTTTTAATCTACACATGAACAAAGCAGGTTTGCACGTGTTTTTATATGTAAACACAGATTGACCTCTGCATAAACTCAGAAAAAGCACTCATACTTAGACTGCATAAGTGGTATACATCCTAACTTAACTGACAGTGCATTTAAATATCACTTAAACATCAAACAAACATACAAACTTGAGAAGTTTCTACACACACACACACACACACACACTACCAGACATTGCTCATTTCTTCCTACCCCTCCCTGGAGTGTCTACTCAGTCTCTTAAACACACACACACACACACACGAACATTTTTAGCCTATTGTTTATTTTTACAACACTGAGCTGAAGAATGGAGTCTAATTCTGAGCCAGCGGTTGTCATGGTAGTATCAAGTAAACAGACTTCCCCATTAGCTGCGTGCTCTCAGAAACAAAGAGCGGTTTTAATTGAATAGTATATAGAAACAAGTCCATTGTGCTATTTTATGCGGTATAATAGATCTTAATGACATTTTGCAGACAAACTATCAGATATTATCACCACCAGTGGGATTTCTGCCCATTGCGGCAGTAATAACATACCAAATACAGGGTACATCTAGCACCGGTTCACAGTGACACGACAAGCAGCTCACTGCAAAGGCTCATGGGACTGCTGAGGTTGTGTGTCATGGATGAAGAGATGAGCGTTGCCAGCACCATAATACTCTCAAGTTTGAGATGAGCACACACAGGGGAAAAGGACATAAAAGCAACAAGGTTCCTTTGTAAGCAAAAAAAATGTTCCTCTGAGAACCATCTGACTAAAAAGTTCCCTGTCCTAATAGCACAGTAGTTCCTGTTGTGGCAGCTTCGCCTATCATGTCCAGGTTCAGCCATTTCCACTGTCAGAAAGACTCCTTTGTGTGGAATAGGTTGTATGTATTAGCTTATATCTCTTTAAACACGGATAAACATTGAAGTAGTGAAGGATTGTGAATGCATGTCTCACAGACATTAAAAAATCTCTCTTACACACACACACACGTACAAGTTGACAGAAGCGCTCTCAAAGTTCGTTGGGGAGATTGCGGACGTCCCAGGTCAGCAGGATGGCCATGTTGTCCGTGTCGGCGGCCGCCGCGGCCAGTTGGACGTGCGCGAGCGCGCCGTGACCCGTGTGCGCGTGGCCCTCCCACACGCGGCTCTTGTTCATCTTGAGCTCGGCGTGCTTCTCGCCGATCACGCGCACGCTCCGCGCCCAGGGCACGCGCACCCGGAACGCCACCTGCCGCCCGCCGGGCAGCGCCCCCCCGCGCGGCTCCAGCAGCACGCAGCCGCGGTCCCACGCCGAGTAGACGCCCGGGAACGGCGGGCCGGGATCGGGGAACGCGCTGCGCAGCACGAACTCGCACAGCGGCGCGTAGTCCTGCCGCGGCGGCGTCCGGCCGTACAGCGAGAGGCGGTAGACGCCGCGCCGGGGCGCGCTCACGCTCACGGTCACCTTGCCGTCCATCTGGGTGAGGAAGAGGTGCCGCGACAGGGGCAGGGCCTCTTCAACGCACAGCTCCGTGGTCTCCTGGTGGAGCTCCGCGCTGAGGCCCGCGTGCACCTGTAGGTCTGGGGAGGCCTTGTGGAAGCTGATGTTGCAGCGGCCTTGGGGCAGGCTCACCACCGGACCCGTGTGGCTGAATTGGGTCAGTCCGGCCTGCTGCGTTCGTATCCCCGGACCGCACCACGGGGTGAGATTCGGGGGGAACAGGCTCTCAGGCCCGGGGCAGGCATTCCGACAGTGCAGTAGGAAGTTCCCACAGTTCTGGAATTTTCCGTCGCTGCTATCGTAGTCCCGCACGAACACAGACAGCCTGTAGAAGCCACGCAGAGGGCAGACCACATGACACACCAGCTGGGCGGCGGCAATCTGCGTCGCCAGGCAACGCTTGGCCAGCGCGGGCTCGAGGGCGGTGTGCTCCAGCTCGCACAGCATCATGAGCGGACGCGACGTCTGCACGGTCAGCGCCCACTCGCCGGCCTCGCCCACCTCCGTGACATCACTTCCTGCGCCGCAGCGCTCCACGCCCAGCTCGCGGGCGTCCACGCACACGCCCCAGCTCAGGAACGGGTTGGCCGGCACCTCCTCCCTCTCGGCCGCCACCGGACACACCACCTCCACGGTGCACACCCAGGAGTGCCGCGCGTCGCTCGCCGACAGCGGGCGCGCAAACAGCCGCAGGTCGTACGATCCAGCCTCGGGGGGAGTCAGCTGCATGTTCATGCCCAGGGAGGTGAGGCTGAGGCGGGCAGACGAGCCAGGGGAGCCCCCCTGGTCTGAAGCTCCACGCTGGGGCCCTGCGTCTGACTGCTCGCACTGGGTGGTGTGTGTGTCGGCAGGGGCGTGATGGGGTCGCAGCTCGTAAGTCACACTCATTTGCCGGGTGAAGCTCATACACACGTTGGCCTCACCGTTATCATCTGAGGAGAGTGTTGACAAAGAATTATTGCAAACTCACTGCTAACCCATCTACCAATCATAAGCACAGCTGATAAAACAGTCAAAGGCTCATTTAGATTCAGATTTATGTGTTGTGAATATGCAGGTCCAAGGATAAGACTTGTAACTCTTTGTAAAAATATATTAGCCGTTCATTCTTGCAGTAAAATAGTTTAGCTGCCACAATCAAGACTGATGGACCCCTATCAAACCTTGAATCCATCTTATGCCTTTCCAAGCCAGTTTAACCTGAATGAAATGACATCCCTTATCATAGGAAATACTGTATATGAACAGTTCAGATGCAGAGGCCTCTAAACACCACCTCCGTCAAAAATGAGATAACGATGGTGAGTGAATGCTCTCCACC
>NC_085013.1:27524226-27525667 GCF_963854185.1 Sardina pilchardus
CACACACGCACACACACACACCTCACTCTCACGAAAACCCAAACACAGGAACATTCATACACAGAGGCACACAAGTCAGTGTTTATAGCCTGTTCTCGATGTGTGTGTGTGTGTGTGTGTGTGTCTGTGTGTGTGTGTGTGTGTGTGTGTGTGTGTGTGTGTGTGTGTGTGCGTGTGTGTGTGTGTGTGTGTGTGTGTGTGTGTGTGTGTGTGTGTGTGCTCATGTGTGTGTTTCTCACATCTGTATGTGTTTGTGCTGTTGTGTATGTTTGGGAATTTCAGTGTGTGTTTATTTACTTCTGTCCGTGAGTGTTTGTGCTTCAGTTGCGATACCGTCGTTTGTTCATTTTTTAATTGCGTACTGGTTTAAATATCTGTGCGGATGTGTGTGTGTGTGTGTGTGAGTACGTGTATGTGTGTGTACATGTATGTGCAGTTTTTACGTTTATGCTTTGAATGTACAGTATGTTTGTTCGTTTCGGATTTCAATTGTGTCTCTATATGACAGTTTACCTTTGTGAAAGTTTGTGTATGTCTGCATGTACACATACACACAGCTCATACAAACACACTCACACACAGTCATCTATACACTGATATACACACACACATAGAAACACACAAATCCTAAATGACCTGAAAGGAATTGAGAATGTGTTGCAGGTTCCCCGGTAGAACACTGTTGTATGTGTGTCTATTTGAGTGTGTGTGTGTGTGTGTGTGTGTGTGTGTGTTTGTATGAGTGTGTGTTTTCAAACGCTTAATCCTTCACATTCTGATTCGGAATTAGATCTCAGTTCATCTGCTCATGATCATCTGCAGATGATTCCCCTTGTAGTCTCGCTAGCCCGTTGTTTGTTTGCGTTGTGTGAGCTGAAGAGGGGGGGGGGGGGGGGGGCGCGGTGGGGTGGGGGGGGGGGGTTGTGCCACGGTTGGCGAGTGGTTGGCGAGCAGGGCAGGCAGGCTGGCAAGGCGGGCATCTTGCGAGTGAGGTGCCAGGGATGCGCTTGCGATCTAAGGGGCGTCTGATCCCATTTGATCCCGACGGATCTTGACGGATCACGGCGGACAGATCACCGTGTGTGCGCTGGCCACCCAGGTGGCTCAGTGTCAGTCCGGCTGATCGATGCTCCGCACAAATTAGAGGAGCCACTACTCATGCCCTCACACACTCACACACACACACACACACACACACACACTGACACGCGCGCGCACACATACACACACACACACACACACAATATCACGCACATACACAAACACACACACACACGCTAATACACACACACACACACACACACACACACTAACATGCACACACACACACACAATATCACGCACATACACAAACACACACACACACATGCACATACTCACATAGACTTACACACAAGCATAGCATAGGGAGGTGGTAAACATCAAATAACACACACACTCA
>NC_085013.1:27533367-27538367 GCF_963854185.1 Sardina pilchardus
GGTATTGTGACTGTGAGCCCTGCCACCCTGGCCCCGCTCTTCTGGAGAGGAGAAACTTGGTGCCGCTGTTGAAACAGCTGCTGTGTTCATACGGCACACACACACCCACACACACACACACACACACACACACACACACACACACACACCGGGGTGGAGGTGCTCCCTGTCCACTGCGTCCAGTGGCAAAGCCTCTCAACAGCCCCGGCACTCCAAGGATTCCTAATAATTATTATTATTGTATGACTGTGAAATCTGTGTGTGTCAGAAATTCAGAATACTGTATGTTGTCTATGTCTGTCTTTCTATTCTTGCTTTGTGTGCTTGTGTGTGTGTGTGTGTTTGTGTTTGTCTCCAAATGCTGAATCTCTTGTGTGTGTGTGTGTGTGTGTGTGTGTTTGTGTTTGTTTCCAACTGCTGAATCTCTTGTGTGTTTGTGGTCTTCTCTATGCAGACAGGTCTCAAAGCTTCATTTTCTGTGACAACGGTAAGATGTGTCACTGATCAATATCACTTCAGGTGTGTTTGTAAAGGCTGGGTCGACACACATCTCTCTTCCCCCCCCACACACACACACACATATATATATTGCACACACAACATTTATCCTATCATCCTATCAGTTAGACGGACACATTCACCACGCCTAATATGGGCACTTGAAAGTGACGAGCCACTCCATCAGGTCCATCTCCCCTCTGCCTGTAATGGACTCTCTCACATATGTGGTGCAGCTGGAGGGAGCGAGTGCAAGTGATGAGACACCATCCCCCTCACCGAGTGTAGCAGGTTGGAGAGTCTAAGGCGCAGCCAAGACAGTGTGTGTGTGTGTGTGTGTGTGTGTGAAAGAGAGCGTGTGTGTGTGTGTGTGTGTGTGTGTGTGTTAGGGAGAGCTATGACGAGCACAAGGGAGTCCTGATGAGGTTGTGATGAGCAGAGGCTGTGATGAGGTTGTGACCTGTGACGGGGGACAGGGACGAGGGGAAGGGAGGGAGGGTGGGCTATCTCTCCGGAATGAACTCTTTAGAAAGTAGAGTAACATAGGGACCCGCGGTTAGGCTTTCAGCGCTGAGGAAATGCCAGTCAGGTGGAAGGCTTTGACGTGCTGCTTCATTCACACAGAAGCCATCGCACCGGCTAATAGGCAGTCTTCACAGTGAGATTCCAGCCTCTGCTGTCTCTTAAAATCACTGGACAAGATGGACAGAAGACCAAGGCCTGGAGATGTGAACAAAAAAAACTGTTACATTAAAACATTTTTGGTTGGGTTTAGCTATACAACACATGCACAGTGTTCTCGATCTGAAAATGTTAGGTTTGGTACTGAGGATTGGGAGAGTCAGATGAGTATTTATTTTTTACCAAGCTATCAAAACATTTCAGGTTTATAAACTCTGGACTCATTTTAAAATGTTCATGGAGTACAGTAATTTCCAGCATATAAGCCGCATTGTGTATAAGCCGCAGGACAGTGATTTATGCAAGTTAAAAGAAACAAAACCATATTAACACCATATTAACTGCCCCCCTGTATTAACCTCATAGCTGAAGAAATTTAGCAAAATCAATGTATAAGCCGCGGCTAATAGTCGGGAAATTACGGGTAGTATATTGATGGAGACATTTAAACTGCCGTAGTGGTTCTCTGGTGGTGATTTTCAAGACATTTCAGATGTTCTAATGACAAACAGAGTAAACAACTTCAAGGGCAGCACCACCCAGTGTGCACGCATCTCTCTCCTGCAGTGAGCTGCCGACGGCACGGACAGGTTCAGATCTGTCGTACTGTAGATCAGGGGTCAGTTACTGGCCAGGTCAGTGTTAGTGCTTGTTGGGGCTGGCAGTGCTAGAAGGAATCCCACAGTCACTGGTTAGGCTTCTGTGATTTGCAGAGGTGTGTGTGTGTGTGTGTGTGTGTGTGTGTGTTTGTGTGTGGGTATGGGTGGGTGGGTGCTGCAGCCAGTTTGACTAAAGGAATGCGTCTTACTGCAGTGTCCTGGCCAGGTACCAAATCTCACTCCAGCGCAGCAGCCGAGAGACCAGACAGAGCAGGGTGTAAACATCCAGCCTGAGCAGCTCAGTTAGCGCCAACTCCACCTGTAGCCTGGCCCTGTAGCTACACACGCACCTACACGAGCCTACACCACCTATATTCACAAATGCAAATATAATTCTTATGTGATGCGATCCGGAAAAACCCTTCATGTGTTGGAATTGTACTAACTTATGATTCTGATTCCATCCTAGCAACATCCCAGATTTTTGGAGGATGGTATCCAGGATTTTGCTAGGGGACAGTGTCTGCACTATACATTGTTGCCAGGATGGTATCAGAATCTTAAGTTGGTGAAATTTCACTAGAGAGAGTTGAAACCCGGTCAAGGATTTTTGAGCCCACCATGTGAAGGGTTTTTTTCTAGATGGCATCACATATATACTTACAGTATATACATGTTCATTTATTTATATCCTGCACTCATAGCCTCTAGTATAGTATTGACTGATGCAGTAGTAAGTCCTAGCCAAGGTCTCTCCTCTGCACTGTTGCGCAAATGTTATTCTCTCTCTCTCTCTCTCTCTCTCTCTCTCTCTCTCTCTCTCTGTGAGTTGCTTTGGATAAATGCGAATCCCTGCTAGATGAATAAATGTAAATATAAGATTTCAAATCCATACCTCTCCCGTGCTGCAAACATAAATGGTTATATCTTTAGGAATACGAGGAGAGGAGGAGTGGGGTGGGGGGCTACGCTATCCACGCCATGGTCTACCGGATCCTGTCCTCAGAGGGGAGATATGGATCTAGTGAAGTGGCAACTCAGCTTATCCATTTCAACTGAATTCATGAAACATGTTACAATTACATAAGGGATAGTGTGCAGCCAGCCAGCCGGTCATTAAGTAAACCCCTAGGGTGATTAGCAACCCAGTGAGAAATGGAGGGCCCTGTCCTACCTTGACATTTGTTTTTTGATAATGATGGCTGGCTGTGTATTATTCAACCTATTGCACGGCTTCCTCCTATAGAAAATGAGAAATCTAAAAGAATACTTAGATAGATAGATAGATAGATAGATACTTTATTGATCCCCACTTATCACTGGTATGGCACTGTGGTAACCCACTTGCTAGATTAACTACTGTAGAACTCTGGTATAACTGTAGAAATATAAGGATTTCCATTGGCCAGTTCAGACCTCCCATTACTTTCATTGACCAATAGGAATCGTTGTGCTGAGCCGTGTTGGAGACCACACAGAGAACACACAAGAACTCTCCTCTTACACTCAACACTCGTTAGTAACATCGTCAACAATAATTTGGGAATTGAATTTCTGCTATTTATTTTCATTCAAGCTTCATACCCAGCTACCTGTTTGGGTGATTTTGCTGTCAGTCAAACGAACCTCGAGGCGTCTCGACCCGGCCCTCATCCATCTCCCATCCAATCATGAGCTGAGTCCCACAGCTGTGTTCTGATTGGCTGTGCCGTCGTGCGTTGTGTGTGGTAGGTGAACGGAAGATTGTGCTCTCCCTGTTTATCACCACACACAAAACACACCCCACGGAGCAAGGTGTTTGTGTATATGTGTTTATGTGTGTGTGTGTGTGTGTGTGTGTGTGTGTGTGTGTGTATGTGTGTGTGTGTGTGTGTACATATTCTAGGGTATATACATAAGTGAATAAGCATTTTTATGTGTATATACTGTATATGTGTGTGTGTGTGTGTGTGTGTGTGTGTGTGTGTGTGTGTGTGTGTGTGTGTGTACGTGTGTGTGTGTGCACGTGGGAGTCGGTGTGTTTGCGTATGCATCCCTGTGTGTGTTGTGTGTGCTCTGATGCCGAGTACTCCTGAGAGGGTCATCTTCATCTGCAAGGGGACCGACCGACCGTGTGTGTTGTTCCTCATACCGAGCAGCTGGGTTGGTGGTCTGAATGTCAATTTGTTTTGTACACGTGTGCGCGTGTGTGCGCGTGTTTATGTGTATGTGTGTGTGTGTGAGAGCGAGAGAGAGAGAGAGAGAGAGAGAGAGAGAGAGAGAGGAAAAGAAAGGGGGAGAGAAAGAGAGAGCAAGGAAGAGGCAGAAGAAGGAGTGTGGATGATTCTGTTTGTCAGAGAGATGTAGAAGGAGAAGAAGAGGGGCAAAGGGGGGGGGGGGGTCATGTGTGTGCATGCTGAAAATTGAGGCACAAAATCCATTTGTGGAATATTATGAAATCTCTCTCTCTCTCTGTCTCTCCGTTTTTCTCTCTGTCGCTCTGTCTTCCTCAAACAGATTATTTTTGGATGATGTCTGGTTGTGTCTCCCCTTGCGTCATGTTCTTTCTTCATATACTCTTCCTCTTTCTTTTCGTCTCTGCCTGTATGTCTGTCTGTCGCTCTCTCTTTCTTTCTCTCTCTCATTCATTCTCATATTCTATCTATCCTCTGGGCAGAGATTCTGTTGCCATAGTTACGGTGATCATTCTTGGATGTGAGTTTGTGATGTCTTATTGATGAGACAGTGTGACATGCTAAGTAGTTCTCATTCTCACTTTCTCTAGCACACATAAACACAAACCCACAGTTAGGCAAACTGTGTTTAATTTACATTTGTGTATTGCATACAAACCTTCACACACACAAACACCCATATAGCACATGTTTATTGACAATGGTGTTGTGTTGGCATACAGTGTTTAGAGCATTTCGGCATCTTCTAATTGGTATATGTGTACGTGTTTATGTGTGTGTGTGTGTGTGTGTGTGTACTGTATGTGTATGTTGTTGCATGGCTTTACATATTCTCTCTATGTTGCTCTGACAGCCTCATTCATTCATGAATCAGACCAAAAGAAATGGTCTTTTTCGGTGCAGCTAATCGGACATTTGCTCTTTGCTGTTATCCCATGCCATGTCATTCTGATGATAATGTCTCCATCAAAGCCAACAGTCAGCTGTGACAGTTTTGATTTGACCAATGACAAAACCCTGCATCCTTGCCAGCCCCTGTTAGCCCCGC
>NC_085013.1:27553367-27555867 GCF_963854185.1 Sardina pilchardus
GCACGGAGCAGAGAGAGAGCAGAAGGTCAGTTGACCAAGATTGTTATGCCTCATGGCCACCACCAGCAAACAGACCACAGAGCCGAGTGTACTCAGACTGTATTGTCTGGTTGAAAGGTAGTGGTGACTTTTATACTAAAGACAAATTATTTGGTTGTGAATATTTTAAGTATACTCAGACTGTATTGTCTGGTTGAAAGGTAGTGGTGACTTTTATACTAAAGACAAATTATTTGGTTGTGAATATTTTAAGTATACTCAGACTGTATTGTCTGGTTGAAAGGTAGTGGTGACTTTTTACTCTGGACAAATTATTTGGTTGTGAATATTTTAAGTATACTCAGACTGTATTGTCTGGTTGAAAGGTAGTGGTGACTTTTTACTATAGACAAATTATTTGGTTGTGAATATTTTAAGTATACTCAGACTGTATTGTCTGGTTGAAAGGTAGTGGTGACTTTTATACTAAAGACAAATTATTTGGTTGTGAATATTTTAAGTATACTCAGACTGTATTGTCTGGTTGAAAGGTAGTGGTGACTTTTTACTATGGACAAATTATTTGGTTGTGAATATTTTAAGTATACTCAGACTGTATTGTCTGGTTGAAAGGTAGTGGTGACTTTTTACTATGGACAAATTATTTGGTTGTGAATATTTTAAGTATACTCAGACTGTATTGTCTGTGTGAAAGGTAGTTGTGATTTTGTAGTGTAGACACTCATAACCGTATTTGTTATATTGAATATTTTGAAATCGGCCATTTACATTGTATGATTTAGCAGTTGTTTGTATTGGTGTAGCTAGCATCTTGCCTAGCCGGTTTCTATCACAGCCAAGGTGCAGGAAAGCCGAACTGTGTCATTAAAACAGCCTTTGTACTGAATTCTGGATAATGTCATGACCCCAGACATATTCAGAGCTACAGAATTAATGATTATCTTGCTTTTGAGCATTTGTGGGTTAAGTCTCATATGAATTTGAGTATGATTACAATTACATAGTTGCAATGCTCAATGCAAGGACAGAAAGCAGGGAAAGAGAAAGAAAGAAAGACAGAGAGAGAGAGAGAGAGAGAGAGAGAGAGAGAGAGAGAGAGAGAGAGAGAGAGAGAGAGAGAGAGAGAGAGAGAGAGAGGGAGAGAGAGATTTTGTATGATCTACTGTCCTTGATAGTGAATACTATGATTGGTGTGAGGGTGTATTTGCGCTTAAATGTTGTGTGTGTGTGTACGTGTGTGTTTGAGGTCATCTCCCCATGTCAATAAGTGTGAAGGGGATAGTGCATGTGGCGCATATCTTGATTGGTGTGAGGGAAGAGTGTGAGAATGTGTATGTGAGTGTATTGCTTTTTTTACCCTCTCATCTCCGCCATCTCTCCCCTCTCCCTCTATCTCATCACACCGTGCTCACTCTCTCTCTCCCTCTCTCTCTCTCTGTGTGTGTGTGCGTGTGTGTGTGTGTTTCAGCATAGTGAGCGTGAAGGAGACGCGCGTGACGTCGCTGGCTGCCAACATCCTGATTGGCGTGAGCGTGTTCCTGCTGCCGGTGCCGCTGCAGTGGATCCCCAAGCCCGTCCTGTACGGCCTCTTCCTCTACATCGCCCTCACCTCCATCGACGGCAACCAGATGTGCGACCGCATGGCACTGCTGCTGAAGGAACAGGTGTGTGTGTGTGTGTGTGTGTCTGTGTGTGTGTGTGTGTCTGTGTGTGTGTGTGTGTGTGTGTGTGTCTGTGTGTGTGAGACAACAGGGGGTTATGTCTGTGTTTCTGTGTGTCTGCTGCAGGTATTTTTCTATATTTGTGTGCGTGTGCATGCGTGCGTGTGTGTGTGTGTGTGTGTGTGTGTGTGTGTCTGTGTGTGTGAGAGACAATAGGGGGTTATGTCAGTGTTTCTGTGTGTCTGCTGCAGGTATTTTTCTATATTTGTGTGCTTGTGCATGTGTGCGTGTGTGTGTGTGTGTGTGTGTGTGTGTGTGTATGTGTTTTGTGGTATATATGTGTATGAATGATCTGTGTTTGTGTGAGAGTCTGTCATGTTTTGTACGTGTGTGTAGTGATGTTGGTGTGTTTGTAGTGCATGTGTATCTGTCGCTTCACAAGTATGTGTGGGGGTCTGTCCCTGTGTCTTTGTGTGTATGTGTGTGAATGTGTGCACTGTATGGGTGTGTATGTGTCTGTTTGTTCAAGTGTGTTTGTGTGTGTGTGTGTTTATTTGTGATTGCATGAGAGCGAGACGTATTGACGACATCGACGCCACAGACCATGTGAAAAGAAACATTGACTTTGGCAACAAGAAACATTTGTGTCCTCCTTCTTCCCCCTCATTCCATCCGTTCCCTCCCAAGCAGACGCATCGAGCCTGACCAAAATGGCAGCAGCCTAATCTATGAGTTACTTCCCCCTCCCCATCATGTAACCTTCACTCACGGTGCGCTGTGCACTCCAGACAGCCTCCATCACTCACTCCACACACACACACACACACACACACACACAT
>NC_085013.1:27560867-27583367 GCF_963854185.1 Sardina pilchardus
ATTAATTTTGTGGATGCGTTCATCCAAAGTGACTTACAGCAATAGGGTAACATTTAGGCTAAGCCTATTAAAATTGAGCATTTTAACATTTAAGCTAAAGAGCTACAGTCATAGCTCTATTAACATTCATGCGTTTAAGCTTTAAGCTATAGACATACAATTGCGGCATTATTATAACACTGAAGCTGTAGTGCTAGAGTTGCAGCATTAGAAAAATCACATAGAAGCATATCTACCTTTAAACTACAGCTACAGCAATGTAATAACATTTAAGGTACCGTGCAGAGGACACTAAAGCTTGGAATTACCACTGCATTTGTCAATTTTAGTAGTACTAGAGGCATAATTACTAGTCAAGTATGGAAGTGGAGAGGAAAGAAGTTTGATGAGGGAAGAGTGTGGTAAGAGCTAAGAGGAGGTATTCTGAGAAGAATTGTGTCTTCAGCTTCCATATATAACATAAGTGCAGGAGTAGCGTTCAATAATACATGACAGGAATACGTGTCATGACACATTTCGTAGGTTTGTGGCTTTACCTTAACAATACACTTATTGGCTGCAATGTGAGATGAGTAGAATCCTCAGATTGGCAATGACATGAGTAGGCCTAAGGACAAGGTGCCATATGCGGGACACTTTCACTGACATAGTTGTCAAGTAAATGCTTTTTGTTCCATTTGTGTCTCTTTCTTCAATGTTAACAGCAGTGCATAAGCCTACTTTAATGAGACCCCTCATAACATAAGAAGGTCTCTCCTCTTCCCTGCATGCAAAATTATTCATCTGAAATGGGGCCCACGTGACTATGGGCCCCACAGTGTAGTTGTATGGATCAAATGACATAACACTAATTTGATAGAGCCAGATTTACAGTTCTTAAATTCTGAGCAGCAGCAGTCTGCAGATAGCATAAGACCCGAGTTCTACACTGCCACACTGTTGTCTATTCATTGCACATGTTCTGTGCCGTCCAATGTCAGATTAAAGAAACTTGCTTCAGTAGATGGTGCTCATGGCTTTATTTCTGCACAATTTGTATGCATAATGTCCTTTTTATATTCCCCTGCTACTTTGATACATAACATGCATTTACATGCTAGCAACAGTCAGTAAGAAGTATATTTGCTCAAAACCGGTTGACAATGGGGTTGTCTTTCCTTGTGAAATATTACATTTGAGAGAAGACACAGCAAAAATGTCAACCACTCGTTTTTGACTACACATCAATTTCACTGATACCCACAATATCTGCACTACATGCGTATCTGCACAGGGAAGCCGCAATGTTTTATATATCAGCGAAAAGCATAACTCGCGACAACACGCGTTACCGTAAACAAACACGCCTCTACAAGCATTTAGCGACTGTAGGCATCTCAGTTCTTCCATGTCAGACTTGTTTTCATGGGAAGGGTGATGCTGTTCCAGAGGTGGGTCGGGCTTACATTTAGGGTCGGATCTTTCTCATCGCTGTCTTCGGGGAGGATCAAACCGCCCCTCTTTGAAATAGGGAAGGAGACACACGTGTGTATCTGCAGGAGTCGCTCTCGTAGCTACGGAACAGTAATGGCAGAGGAAGCAAAGAAACTCGCCGCGTACGCTGCAGTGGACAACCACATACAGGTGCGTAGACCAAACCCTGATAACAGTGCTACCACTGGCTGTAATACTTGATGTTATGAAGAAACTGATCCCTTGAACCAAAGTCCATTCGTTCGTCCATGACATGTCTCTTGGTTAGCATTCTACAGAGTTAGCTGGCTAACTTACGGTCGTTGGTATTGATTAGCGCACGTGCAGTCAAATTAAAATCAGATGGTACGAACTGGATGACTGTTTGGTAAATATCAGACAGCGAAATTGCAAGGACAAATGGAAACTATACTTCCATTCTATGTTGTGATGGTTCAGAGTTAATGTTAGCCTGCTAATGTCATCAAAGGCCATGCCAATAAATGTTGTTTTGGCGAAATTGTTGTTTTGTTATTCACTGGCGTGGTCGAGAAAGCCCTCAGTAGGCTAATTTAACTTCACATGGCCTTACTATTATTAGTCGAAGTCCCAACGTGGTTGAGTTAATATATTTATTAACGTTAGCTGTATCTGACTGCCAGTCTTACTTGTGGATAATGCTCTAACTTATAATATTAAATATGTGACACACATTACTTTGTTGGTTTAACGAAGTATTGTTTCATCTTACATCTTTCCTAACTTAATATGTGAACTACGTTAATACTCGAACCAAGTGGTTTAACTCCTCGTGTAACAAGCTTGTTATCTTATCCAAGGTGTTATCTTCTTACCTAAGGTGATGAATCCTCGAATATCTAATTCTAGATGCAGAGCACACCGTCTGTCTTGTGACCAAGCCTTTTTATACGCGAAGTTAGATTGGGAAACTATATTAAGCGCGGATTTATGAAGCGGCTCAGTCAGTTTAAGTTGTCTGAAATGAAGTATATTCTCTTTAGCATCCAGCGCCTGAGAACTGCTAAAAGTATGACTTGATAACAATGTGTGGGGTTTGCCAAGTCCCATGCATGTGCTGACCTTGGAGAACTCTGAATGTGCGTAAACTGCGTGGGAGTATGGCCATTTCTAACTATTATCTTCTTTTCCCTCATCTTCAGACCAACCAGGTCGTTGGGGTTGGTAGTGGCTCTACAATAGTGTATGCTGTGGATAGGCTGGGTAAGTGGAGTTTTCCTGTATGTTGGACAGACTGCAGCCATTTGGACATACACGAGGCAAGCAGTGTTACTAACTATGTTAAATAAGTTAATCTTCAGTTTGAATGTAGTAGAATCAGAATATTAATTGATAAAAAATAACACCTTGGCCTGCCATGTATCTCATGCCAAAAATGGCTGCTGTGAAAAAGATCTGAAAGGAAATATGCATGTCTACAGATTTATGGATATATAGTCCAGGTTGTTTTGAATGAAAGCTAAAAAATACACTTTTGTATTCTTACTAAAATGTACGTGTGTCTCTTTGTGTTTCTCTGTGTGCATTAGCGGAGAGAGTACGACAAGAGAAGTTGAAAATTGTATGTGTCCCCACCTCGTTCCAGGTAAGTGTCTTTGCACAAAGCGAATGTTAAACCCTGTTTGTGAAATCAGATCGGCCATCACTAACTTCCTCATACCACTCTCTCCTCCCCTCGTCCGTCTCCACAGGCACGGCAGTTGATTCTGAAGCATGGCCTCACGCTCTCTGATCTGGACAGGCATCCAGAGGTGAGCTGGAGAGCAGTCAGCCACCAACACACATAGGGTGCCTCTCAACATCTCTCCTCGATGCTCAATCCTCGAGGGGTGTTCCCACTGATCTATAACTAACACTGGATAGACCATGGAGGTATAGAGCTCCACAGCCTTGTCCGGAAGTAAAAATCCAATACAATTTCTCCATTGACAACTGGAGAATAAGCCATAAAATCGTAACCGTCCATGGTAGACTTAAAACCAGCTACGATGTGACTAAGCGATTATACCTGCTCATAAAGATGTCAAAAGTTAACGGGGCATCAACCTTGTTTTGAGAAAACAATGTTTTATTCACGATTTAACGAGAGATAACTACACTACCCAACACCCTATCGTGTAAAACTGGTGAAAGCAGAGCCTTTGATTGGTAGAGATCGCCGTTGCTATGGCAATTCCAAACAAACTGTACTCAACTTTTCCCGCGCCTATCGTCCGGCTTCGTCTCGCTGGAACTTCAAAACATAAAATGGCTGCAGGGCTGTCAGGACCGATGTGTGGTCTTCCGAAAAAGAACGGTTTTCTCATCTTGAAGGTTGAATTTACTCAATGGAAACGGTAGGAAGTAATCATCTTCTTTTCTCAGATTAATATGGAACCATGTTAAACTATTGTTAGGCTGCAAATGTTGGAAATGTGTGTACGTTTGCAAAGCATCACGGGATTTGAGTTTTCTAACTCGGAATTTAAGATATGTACACAGTCTTGTACCTTTCGCTTTTTTTACATTTTCTGTTCATTTTTTCACTCGAAATTATAAATTATATGCTTATGAGTCACATCGTAGCTGGTTAGCCTAAGGCATGGTCTAAAACTCTTTATATCCGGATTTTTCCAGAAGTCAATGGGAGAAATGAATGAGAAATTTACTTCCAGACAAGCACCGCTCTCGGAGGAGGGGCGGGACTGTGGAGCTCTATTATAAGAACTGGAGAAAGTGAACAAGTCCCGCCCCCATTCATTTCAGTGGGAATGCTAGGCTAGTGAAAATTGCCAAAATTGAAAAAGTTTTCCAGGCTTCAACATGGCGTTTTAAGGGGCTTGTTTCCGGTGCCGTTATACTTAGCCAATTAAGTGCCAGGTTACTGATTGACGTAAGGTACAGAAGGAGAGCTCGTGCCCACACTAAGCTCGTGCATGAGCTGAGAGAGGAACAGCCACCAATCAGCATGAGGAGAAATGGCACCGGACATGATGTATTTCTGGAAAATGGCGACGAGGAAGTGCCTTGCTAATCGGCGAAGCTAATCAGTCAAATCCTGACCCCCTGGGATAGACTATCCCATTGGTGCCGCCCCAGGCCCCATCATTCTTTATCTAGGGTTAGATCAGTGAGGATCGAGGAAGGAAGGGAGGGTGTATAAAAGACCATATGAGAGGCACCCATAGCCTCATATTCACACACGTCTCCAGACATGACTGTTTTATCATTCACTCAAGAAGGTATCTCAAAGATTGATTGTGTGTGTTTGTCTGTGTCTGTGTCTGTATGTGTGTGTGACAGCTGGATGTTGCCATTGATGGTGCTGATGAAGTGGATGCAGGCCTCACTCTAATCAAGGGAGGAGGGTAAGAGAAAGAGCAAGCACACCTCCCCACCCATGACCTTATCTGAAAATACCTGAGAGCGGTATGGTTCATCACAATGTGCACTGGTCATATTGTTGCCCTTCTCTGGCAGAGGCTGTCTGACCCAGGAGAAGATTGTAGCTGGTTGTGCCAAACACTTCATTGTCATCGCAGACTTCAGGTAGTGTGTTGTGTGTGTTGTGTGTGTTGTGTGTGTTGTGTGTGTGTGTGTGTATGTGTTTGAGAGAATGTTTGATATTGATGAATCAATAGCCTCATCCCCACTATCGGGCGAGAGCCGAATAAATTAAGGAGTGTGGAGGCTCATCACTCCCCAATTATCACCTGTGGTGCTTGATGACTCCGCAAGGCTTCCTCAGGCCTAGTATCCCCGGGGGTCTTGCCTCACCTTTGCTCTCCAGCCAACCTGTGCTTGAGGCATTGTTAAGGTAAATGGCGGAATTAACCCCGTCAGGTAAGGGCGATTCAGTGCCCAAACAAGATAACTACTCTCTAAAGTTAAAGACTGAGGTTAAAGAAAGAGGCATTGTTAAGGTGAATGGCGGAATTAACCCCGTCAGGTAAGGGCGATTCAGTGCCCAAACAAGATAACTAGTCTCTAAAGTGATGGCAAAGAAAGGCCGCACTGCAATCTGATGAAGGCCTTATAGGCCGGAATGTATTTGTCTCTTAACCTCTCATGTAGCGAGTGTGACACTGTGCCATTTCTACCATTTAAGTGTTTACCAGTGGCAAAAACATTTGGTGTGCGTAACACATACTTTCAAAGATTGCATTGCTAGCATTGCAATTGAATAATAAACGGTGGACGTTAATTTGATTTTTAATTTGCACCACTGTCAGGGCTTTTTAAGTGTACCTCCACAAAATGTTAATTTAAAGCCGGCAGCCTGCTTCAAAAATCAAAATCCATAACATGCCTTCATTGAATTCATATATCAGTGTAAAGCACCGTCGGCTCAGATGAACACAACAGGGATGTGTGTTTAATTACTGTCAAATTCAGAGTGATTTATAATTAACCCATTTTTCTAGCTAACCAGGGTTCCTCGTGAG
Source organism: Sardina pilchardus (assembly GCF_963854185.1). Classification (NCBI taxonomy): domain Eukaryota; kingdom Metazoa; phylum Chordata; class Actinopteri; order Clupeiformes; family Clupeidae; genus Sardina; species Sardina pilchardus. Next base: position 27,566,783 of record NC_085013.1, read on the forward strand.
CCAGTGGCGTTTTGTACTAAATATGAACGATTAGCATGCAGTAGAGGCTACTCTACGGTAAACAGCTATGCTGATGTTACGGTCACTAATCGCTAGCACAAGTGGCTAGAGTAGAACAGATCCATCACTTGCTTCTAAATCACCACCATATGAAGGAGTAAGGGAGTCGGAGTACCTTGTGAAGCATGCTTTATTTGCATGTTAACGTAACAGTTAGTATTCCACTGAGCAAAAAAAAAAAAAAGCAACAGTTACTTTTACTTATACCATCCAGTATGATGCTTGAACTTTAACTGCCCTTAAATATCCAGTCTTTCAGTAGAATCATGGCTTGCCCTTTCAAACTGTTGTGATGTTTGTATGTTGACATACTGTTTGTATGTAATTTTCTGTTTGTGCAGGAAAGACTCAAAGTCTTTAGGCCAGCAGTGGAAGAAGGGGGTCCCCATAGAGGTTATTCCCATGGCGTATGTCCCCGTTTCCAGGACTATTGCCAAGAAGTTTGGTGGAGAGGCTGTATTGAGGATGGCCGTGAGCAAAGCGGTGAGAACACACACACACACACAGGCACACACAAACACACACACGCTCAGACATGCACTGGTGATGGAACATCACACTTATGGCAATATATTGGATATCATTTTTACATTATACTGTACTATGAGACATTTACACTATGAGTTTGGAACCCAAGTTGTATAGTAATGTGTGGCTCAGGGTAAAAGGAGGATATATTTGGCTAATTAACCCTATGAGCCCGACGGACGCAAAGTGCGTCAAAAAACGCACACATTTTCTTTGTTACATTGCTCCGCTATTATTAGTCACAGCGAGATGAAACTTATATTGCAGAAAAGAGCAGAACCGGGGCTTTCCAACGATACTAGACACTTGTCTGTACGATCAAGTATGAAAATAAAATAAAATGATGAAGTTAAATCAAAGTATATCATATTTACAGTCTATATTGCTCTGCGTTCACCGGCGCATCCAGAACTCTCGCTTAAATTACTCGCGGACCACGCATCGCACAGACATGACACGCATATCAAATGAAAGAGGAGAAGCAGAGCTTTGCATTGATACCAAATACATCGATCATTTCGTATGATAAAATCAGACGAAGTTACAAACAAATAATAATGTCATATATCTTTGGCTACCTTTACTCTCGTTTGATTTCCTCGTGAAATCGCGATCAAAAAGATTTGGCACGCATGTCAGATGAAAGAGGAGAGCTAGAGCTATCCACAGATACCAAATACAACCTTCTAGGCCATAAAACAGACGAAGTGACAGCAAAATAATAACTTCATTTAGCTCCACTTACCTCGTGTTTTTGTGTGGAATAGCCTATGTTCATAATCCAATGTTATCATGTGTTTCTCTATGACAAGTCACGTTCATAACACGGTTTTGAGATCCTAGCACACTCCTGTATGGTATCCAATTCAAGACTCATATTGCATCCAAATTTGTTTGACAAATAAACACTTTTTGCCTTTACTTTGTTCATTGCAATGCAGTAAAACAAATATTATAGAGAATCATCATCTGTGCACGTCATGTGTGCTACCGCAAACAAGTCATGTAAGATCAGCTAGTGTCACAATATGGAGTGCAAAAAGTGCCAAAAAGTCATTTTTTCATCACTAAATAAAAATTGCCATTTATTTCTGGAAGGCACACACCACATATTTCTGTAAATTGCTCAGCCCCAAAGTATACCTCCACCATGGTTCTTATATTGCCGTGTTCAGGACAGTCAGGCCTACATAACCATGTAAGTTTGGTCGAGATGTGAGCTTGCTGTGGTGAGATACACATCAAAATGTAAGAATTTGTATAGTACGCTTTTCAACTTTTTATTATTTAAAAATCTAAATCAAATCAATGCAAGTATTTATACATGATATTGTGGCAGATCTGGATAGCCTAGACTGTGCTGAAAAAAACAATATGTAGCATGTGTGGCACTTACAATGACCAGGATAAATGCTTCTAACTAGAGGTAGTGAAAATGCCCTTAAAACAGCTTAGGGCTCATAGGGTTAAGTGTGATCGGGGGGTTCAGCGATCATTCATGCTGCATCTGTCCCATCTCTAGGGTCCTGTCGTGACTGATAACAGCAATTTCATTCTGGACTGGAAGTTTGAGCACAGCCAGAACTGGAAGGAAGTCAACACAGCCATCAAAATGATCCCAGGTCAGTATGATTCCTCAAGTATAAACCCTTTAAGACATTCACAACATACACAGAGAAACCAATGAGCTTAATGATCTGATGAGCTAGAGAAAAGCAAAGCTAAGGTAGACCTAACCTAATAACAATTAAGGATTTGCTCGCAACACTCTAAATACCTTGCAATGCTCTTTGGCGGTCCCACACTTTCAACACAATCCATACTTTACACATTAACTGAATCTTATCAATCTTGAAACCCGAATGGCGGAATGTTCCACACAGAGTGACTGTAGAGCATGCGATGCCTAATCTCACTGCTGTCAGTATCCCTGCTATGAACCGTGCACCTTTTACTGGTACACCTGAAATATTAAGCTGATGTGTTAAGTGCCAGAATTGCTTGTCATGTCATATCATTAGCTTCTAATGTATTCATATATTGGTCTTTGACCCAAACGTAGGCTATCATTTGTGTGCAAAGGATGTTTTAATCAAAACATAGCGTCATTTTCATTGTTGTAATATTTAATGTTTTCACGATTAAAACGGTGTAAAAATATACGCATAGAGCGTACAGGATTACAGCTGGCGACGCCTATGGCAAAGGGCCTCGTCTCCCAACTATAGCCTGCAGTTTTTATGTGAAAATATCTGTGTACTCCCAGAGACATAATAGCCCTTTAAATAATGGGCAAAGTGCGAAGTCTGAAAGCGAGAAAAGTATCTTGTGCATAAACTGAAGCTATTGTTGTGTGTGTGTGTGTGCAAGCACTTAGCTGACACACCAATGTTTGCTTTTAGGATGTTGCTCATGGTATTAAATCAGCTATAGATTTTGGCAAGCTATTATATTATATTAGCTTTAGCTATACAACATTAGCCTTTGGACTTGCTGTTTTATTTAGGACCCTTTGCCTCTCGCTTATATTACACCTTAAACATCAGCACTGGCGCTTGTTTTATTTAGGACTCCTTGTTTCACATACACTACTCACAAAAATGTAGGGAAATCTGGCTTTTGGTGACATTGGATGTTTCAGTACAGAACATTGAACTGTTGGACATGAGCATTCAAGAATTTAGAGAAGGTCACATTAAGTTCACCTGTAAAGGTTATAGTGGATTTTTAGGTTCATCCTGATATTTCACCCGAAAGCTGAATATCCCTGACTTGTGAGTAGTGTATATTTCGCCCAAGTCCTTTCTTCTCCATTTTTTCTTTTTACAGACATTCTCTTGTCACTCTCTCGTCATCCCAGTCTCTTGAAGTCCTCGGGCCTGTCCCATTTCTCCCCACTAAAATCTTCCACTTAGTTTTGACTGCCCTTGACAGTAAAGTCCCCTGGACGAGGGAAGTGGGGGTGAATATCTTTCCCTATGAAATGGGACATCACTATATGCAAATTCATGTAGTGAATGTAGTGAACGTGCTCCCCTACATCACACGCAGCGTCGATGCCTTTACCGGCGGTGAACCACTGCTGCTGATTTTATTCACGAAAATGCCGGGTCACATTAGTTTTTATTGCCTGTTGCGTGGGCTGTGTTGGTTTATCTATGTCTGATTGAACTCTGGATAAGCCCGGGATATTCATGTTCATGTGAACACCGGAACGAACATCCTGAATATTGACAAAACTACCCAGATCAGATGTATGTTTGATGGGCAGACTCTCTCGAAGCACTTGGGAGATATCATGAACATCTTCAGATAGCTTCGTAATATATTTTCTAACATTAGTGTTCAAAACTTGACAAACAGAAACAGGTGTGTTCAAACTAACATATTCCAACATATTTCGAAATTTTAACATGCTTATTTGGGAAAATACTTATAGCGGAGTTAAGTTTTGCTTAATCTTCCACTTTGTTTTAAGCCTGCATCGGAGCCCACTATAATGTTAGGGTGGATTTAAGGGGACATTTGCACTTCCACTTGCTGCCTAAAGTAATGGGACACCCTAATCCTACAGGGGAACGCGCAAAATCTAGGGTTTAGGGCAAAAATCTAGGGGAAGATTACAAATGGGACCGGCCCTTCATCTCTCTTACTGCCTTTGCTAGGTGTGGTGGAAACTGGGCTGTTTGTGGGGATGGCAGAGAAGGCTTACTTCGGCATGGAGGACGGGAGTGTGAAGGTCAGAGACCCGCCAATCATCTAAGACTACACCACTCAACTGAGACCTCGCCTGCGGAACACTCAACTCAGCGATGTTCAGCCTGACACCTCAAGTGCCCATGAAGATACACACACACACACACACACACACACACACACAGCTATACCTCTGTAAATGTTCCCTTACTTTGGGTGTAAGCTACTAACAATTTTCTACTTGTGTACCCAGAGAGCCTCTCTCGTCTCCTCTTGTAAAGTCCAGGTCAGGTGAGATGGTCAGGTCAGATGAAGACACTGGGGGTTGGATGGGGAGGTGTATTCCTCAAAGCAGAGTCACCAAATTATTTGATCAAATACAATCCAAAAGTACAACACGACCCAGCACTTTTCACCCAAGACTTGACGATGAGTCAGATTTGGGCGCTTTCCATGTTTGACTTGGCATAGCTATCTGACTGACATGAAGATTACGCTTTGTGGAATATCCCTCTGCACTTATCCTAATGGCTTCACTCTTCTGCCAAGGCATTTCTGAAAGATTAACATCTTCTACCCACACTGGACCTCTTACTGACCGGTGCTAAATCTGAGAGGGAGAGGCCACCTGAGTACTGTCTGTTTCTTCCTCTCTGCGTGTTTCTCTCGCTTGACTGAAAAACTAGGTAATCGTGGAGGAAGAAGTTAAATGTCTCTCCCTCTTTGACTGAGGGATGAATTTTAGCCTAAAAATGCATGTCTGTCAATGTGACTTGACAGTTCACCACTTACTGCATGTGTTGTCTGTTCACGCTCTCCAAATCATGCACAATAGCCATGAATATGCCACTCACATGCATTAGAGATAGAAGAAATGTCAGTAGTTCTTTTCAATATGTGCCTCATGTTTGTTTCAGTGGTGGAACGGTTTGCTCGGTCATTACCTGGATCCTAGGCCCTGCATATTTTAGATGCCTCTCCTGAACTATACACAGTAGGTAATAGACAGCAGACTGTGTGTGTGTGTGTGTGTGTGTGTGTGTGTGTGTGTGTGTGTGTGTGTGCTCTTGATTGGCTAGTTTTGATGCTATCAGCCAATCAGTGGTGTTGTGATTGCCTGATGAGCTTCCAATTTTGCGGTAGCGCAGGAAGAGGCATGTAATATGCAGTGCCAAGGGGTCTCTCACATAAGCAGCACTAAAAAACCCTCAACACTGCGGTGGCTTTGGCCTTTCACCATGGAACAAACATGCATACCCCCCCCCTCTCTCTCACTTTTGTTTACACAAACCAAAGGTCAGGGCATATTTTGCAGATGGGAGAAGAGGGAGACCAGAATATTCAGGTTGGCTCAGAGTAACTTTTCACCAAAATGTCTGTGTTCATCCATGTCCACAAATAATTTGTTGTCTCTCGGATCTCTTGCTGTTTTAATATCACTCTTTTCTCAAGTGAGTCCCTGTTATTATTTCCCCTTGCGTTGCGATCGGTACTGTTGTACTTGTGATTGTATCCTTGTTAGAAAAGCAGAAATTTGCCTACTAATTAAGAATTTATATTTTTTCTTTCCTTATTTTTAAGTTCAGTGTCATGAATTGTGTTAACTGTGTTCTATGAGAACGTGCCTGTTTGCCAATGGCCAACATGGCCTTGTGAACTCTCAAATGAACTGGCCTTATTTCAAGTCTGTCTTTGTCTCTGTGGATCAATCATCAGTCTTTCAGCTTCTAAATGCTGTTGGGCCATGGGGGCACTTTGTTGTTGAAATGTAAGCTTAAGCATCTTTATGTTCAATGTCTGTATAAACCTATGTTTCAGGGGTCTCTGATCTACTGTGGATTTTTGAGAAATGCAGTTTGTACCAGCATTACTGTGAAGTGGAAACAGGGGAACTGGCTATTGTATTTTACTGTGCTCTCAGTTGCCGTTTCGAACAGGACCAATACACAAAACTTGTGGTTGTCGTTTTTGAAATACTGCACTGTACATAAAAATGTGTGTGTGTCACATAGGTTTGTGCTGCATATGCGAGATCTTTCTTAGTGTACAAGTCAGAAGTCACTCTTGCAATTGGCAGCTGGGTGACTTCATTCAAAGAGCAAATCATGTGTGAGAACTACCAACTTTACACCACAAGGAGGCGCCATAGTGTCATAGCAGACTCGTAAGTTGCTTGAGAGTCGCCCAGTGTTAGAAAGTAGTGTGAAAGACGGGACAGGACAAGATAGAAATTGTAGTTACAAAATATTGACAGATTTGAGTTTTGCTGATGGCCACATCAAATTTTGTGTGGATTGTGTAGCAGCTAGGTTTTTATGACAAGTTTTAAGTTTGTCATCAGTTGGAATTTTGTTTATATACTTATATAATACTAAAGCACATGATCACTATATTTTCGTGTCGTGTCTTAAAATCCGGTTAGTGTGACCGGAAGAAATAATCCGACATGTGTCCACTTTCGCCCTCGAGCAAACGGCCACGTCGATGTTTCCATCTCGATCTCATTCGACCCAATCAGGCGTTGACAGTCAGAGACCCGCCTCTATTCAACTTGTCGTAGCAACTACGTAGACAGACAGTTATATACAGCGAATTATAAACTAAATACTCTTTCGCGGTTTAGGTGAAACAACCAATGGTTTGAATGTGAGGCACAAGTTCTGTAGGCCATTGGCTGAGCTGCAGCCATATTACAGCCACGGTGCACAGTCATGTCCAGACACGCCACTAGTCTCCCTTTTCTCTCGCCGCCCACATGATTTGATTGACGTGCTTGCGTCCAATAATATTCCGCGTTTGATGGGCGGTTCACGTGGGCACATTCAGTCGTGAATGACATCTGAGTTGAGCAATCGGCGATTGCTTAGTAGACGAGTTGTTATGATTGACTTGACAAAGACGCTACCATCTTGCAGTACAGGAAACTTCACACGTTTAACATTTTTTACAGCCAATACCAGTTTGGAAACAGGGTGGGTTCGGCGTTACCAAGGCTCGTCCGACGTCAAGTATAAAGGGAATATCATGGTGCCCAAGTGGCCATGAATGTTTACGTTAAGAAAAGACAACGGGAAGACTAGGCTTGGTGACGAACTAGCTCAAGAAATTACTTTTTGAGCGTTGTTTTGTCACCACTTCCATTGTATTCACTCTGGGGTTTGGTATGTGAATGCCTCTTCACTGATGAGACACTTTTACCAATGGAAAAGGGGTTTCAGTTAGGAAATGTGGGCATTTCTCTGGTGCTCCTGTTGTTGCTTCGAGCTCTGACTGGGACTTCTGCAACTCAAGCCTCCATCGACAAGGACACAGAACCCGACACGGCCGACGATGGAGTTACGGAGCGAGCCCTGGAAAGCGTTCCGACCCCAGGATATGGGGACGTGACTGTTGAAGATGACGAGAATAGTGCGAATGGAGAAACCGAGGAGGCACCTGGGGACAGCGATGGAAGCTTCGACCACAAAAGGCATGTAACTTAGCTTGCTAGCAGTCGATTTTTATAATGTTTTTGTCAATTGATGGGTTATTGGTAAAGAAACAGTTCATTCCACCAACTAAATCTCAGTTGTGAAAATGCACTGAATCGATCTCCAAAGTTAGCTGCTACCTCGCTCTCTTGTTAGCAAGCTGGTGGTGGTGTTCAGACATGTCCCCCCGTCGACCCCTGCAATTCAGTCATCGACTTGCTCAAGACAGTTATCGCTAGCTGGCTTCATATTCAACCGATACAGTTAACATTAGTGTAACATTATCGAGTTTGCAGCTGCTGCTGGGCCTGCCTGTAGTTATGTTACACGCGTGACCGTGTGCTAGCATGTTGGGAAGCAGCTGTCCATCAAGGATACGTCACCAGACAAGTTTTAAAACCACCGAAAGTCTTGCCATCTAAGACTGTATGTAATTAAAATGAACTGTTCATGCATTAGACTGGACCAGGGAGTAGATTGTTGCATGGGATAAACTTACACTGGCATTTGTATGACTTGGGCAAGGAGTTGTTCTGTGAAAGGCAACTGTCCTTAGCCTCTATCTGCTGTTCACTCTGAGCTGATAAAATGTTCCGTGAGATCAAGAGGCCAACTTTGTTTACACGGGGGCATACTGTACCCAACTTTTTACTGTGATTGAGCAATAACTACAAACTTGATGTGATTTCACAGTGTTTGCATGTCAAGTAGTGTTATGTGGTGTACTAATTTTGTGCATTATTTTGACGGTTTTTTAGAAAAGTTGAAAAGATGATGACATATCTGTTGGGAGTTGGTGTATGCATTTTGCCACAGTGGAAGTTCTGCCCGTTATTTCCCTGCAACAAGAGTGTCATTGTGAATGTTCCAAAGCGAACGAGTAAGTTCATTTAACAAAATGGAAATTATTACTCACTAAAGTTATACAAGGGCTGAAAAAGTTCTTGTCGGATGTTTTGCCTTGCGTAATAGGCAACCACTCCGAGGTGTTCTGAAAGGAAGTTGCATAAAGACATCCAAGGAAGTGGCCCTCGGTGTCAAAGTGTCGTGCGCAGTTGTGTTTATTATTGTGCTATTCCAGTGTTATGTATTCAGTACAAACATGTAATATGTGGTTTTGGTCCAGCTGAAATAAAAGTTAACATGATGCATGTTTTCGCCAAGTAGCAAGTAGAGCAAGCGGGAGGGGGTTGCCGGTTGTCTGCAAATAGCTTGCGTGCGCGGCATCCATGGCTATGATGAGCAACAGGATACGGAAGCTATTTACACGGGCTAAAAATGATGATAATTTATTTAAAAAGCAGTCAGTGAAGGCCAGAGGGAAAATATATTGTCAATATGGTCGTTGACAGAAATAGTTCAGATCACATTAAGCGTTAATTCCCCTCTCTGCCGTTAACTGTTTGTCGGAGTAAACTTTGGGTTCAGAGTCAGACAGAAATCGGAGAAAGTGAAACAACTGTGCCTCTGGCCCTGCTGAATGATCGTCATCATTAAAAAGAAATCCGCACTGTTGTTGGCGAACTTGCTGTCAAAAGCCAGCCGTGCCCGTGTTCTTGACGGGGCAAGGCTGCAGTGGGCAGCTGGTATAGCCCCACCCCGACATGCATGTGGGCACCGCAACAGATCTCTCCTGCCATGCCCGTCCAGTTGGGTCTCCGTGGCAGGGGCAGTGGATCCGCGGAACTAGGGACAACTAATACACTCATTGGTGAGAAGAATATGGAGATATGTTTACATTGAACAAACATGGAACAAGTGTCTGTTCGTTGTGTATTATGGTGTTTTTTTTTTCGTGTGTGCACAGATATACAGTACAAGCAGGTGGATGAGTTGTCTAGTTTAGTGTGATCGGGCAAGTAGTCGAGAGAATAGGGTGTATAGACAGGATATGCGAGTTTCTGAGTCAAGTGGTTAAGTGAACTTGACAGCACTCACACAGGTGAAGTGTTTTTTTTTTTTTTTTAAGAAGCAGCTTGTGTCAAAACAACATGGCTTGCATTCCACTGCAGTGGTAGCCTATCCATAAACTCTCAGGACTGGACATAGCTGTAAAGTCTTGGTAAATTCCTGCATTTTATACGTCAAATACTAATTAAACGCTCATCCTAATAACTCTCTCTGTCTCTGTTTCACCGTCTTTCTCCCTCTCTGTTCTGTTATCTGTTGTGGCACACATGTTGTTTGCCCATTTATTTCTGTCTGTGGTTTACTGCAATTTAATGTAGGCCAGAGACGAGGGATTGGCAGGATTATTTTATTAAGTCAGGCTTCCCTTCTTGCTCGTACGCAGACATACACTCAGGCAAGCATGGTCACACTCAGACACACACACACACACACACACACACACTCAGACACACACACACACAGTCACATTCACACTGAGAAAGAGTAACACTTACCAAATAACCTACTTTGAAGGTGATGTCAACACACCTATAGTGAAATGAGGCTAGTGCTTCCCCGAGCACCAGGGATGCCAGAATGACTGATTACAGGTGTCAAAACCGTGCATGAGGAACCTTAATGGTGTGTGTGTGTGCGCACGCTTGTGTGTGTCTTTGTGTGTGCGACTGTGTGTGTGTGTGTGTGTGTGTGTGTGAGAGGGAGAGAGCGAGAGCAAGAACAGGAGGTAGAGGAAAGTGAAGAAGGAGTTTCTGGTTTTAATGAGCTCTGAAAGTGTGTGTGTGTGTGTATGTTTGAAACAGAGAAGTTATATGTTAAAGTCAGGGTACATGTGTAATCTATGTGAGTGTTGGTGTGTAATCTATGTGAGTGTTGGTGTATAATCTGTCTGTACAGCGGACTGTATTGAGACCAAAGCCTCTCTCTGTCTCCATCTCCCTAGTGCCTGTCACACCTAGGCTGTCATGCTTGTAGTTTATGTCTCTGTTTGCCTGTGATATGAGGGAATGAATAAAACAGAAATGCATCTGTTGGCTAACAGATCTCCCAGATCTGTAATTCAGACGTACACACACACACACACACACTCTCTCTCTCACTACAGGTGCAACCATAGCTCCAACATATTGTCTAGTTGTAACCACATTCTCTCTCCTTTCTCTTTCTCTTCTTCACTGTCTTACTCTTGTCTCTATCTCTCTCTCTTTCACTTTCTCTCACACACATATTACACACACACACACACACACTCCCGCTCTCTGTCTCGCTCTCGGTATGTTTACGCTCCCCTGCCGTGCCCTGAAGTGGCAGCCTCTTGAATACTGCATGGCAGGGAGAAGATCCCTCTCACCCCCACCCTCCCCCTCCACGCTCCGCTCAGCCTCCATCCCCCCCTGCCCCCCTCCTCCTCCTCCTCCCCACCCCCACCCTCCAGCTTCCTCGTCTGGAGTACCCACCACAACAACACTGAAGTTCCATGGCATGGCAACACCAGCTAGTCCTCAAACTCACACACACAGACACACACACACACAGACAGACACACAGGGAGCCTTCTCAGTCCGACCTTTCCCAATTAGCCCTGACATTGTTTGCCCAAACCAAAGGCCACTGCCTCTGCACCAGTGCAGCCTCCCAACTCCCAACAGCACGCCCTCCCAGCCCACTCTAAACACGTCCACACACACACACATACACACACACACACACCATCCCCACAGCCAGTTAACACCTCCGTTTCAGCTCAGCGGCGCGGGGGTTAGCGTAGCGCTAACGTAGCATCAGCGCGGCGCTCCGTCTGATTCGAGGGCCCCAGAGGGAGCGGTAGGCTAAGCCGAGGCTCCGCAGGCAGCGGAGGTCACCAGGGAGATGTAGATCGCAGATTAGACGGTGAGCGCCTCCTAATGAAGACGTTTGATCACGGCAAAAGGGTCACGTAGGATGCTGAGGATTTCGTTTTTTTATTTATTTATTTATTTTTGTGAAAAGTTAATTGGGCATTCACAACATGCACACAAAACATCGTATGTTGAAACAGAGGGGAAATCTTGGACTTATCATTATTGCGTTGTTTCTGGATTCACACAGCTGTGATTCATGAGAAGTGCAGTGAGAGTTCATTGAAAGTACATTAGAAAAGTAATTTACCACAGATGTCTGATATTAGATATAATGATGTCTTTGTGATAATCCTCTGGGAAGTGGCTCATTGTGTTTGTTGTTTGTGTGTGTGTGTGTGTGTGTGTGTGTGTGTGCGCGTGACTGTGTGACGTTTGGCTCTGTGTGTGTACACAGATTGTTGTTGTACTGCTGGTGCCTCAGCTATTGCTGCTGGCTTTTCATGAGTCCACATTAGGTCAGCTGTGTTACCCCCTGCTCAACTGGTGTGTGTGTGTGTAGCGCTGTGTCCTCAGTGTCACCACAGGAGCGAGACCCACAGCTGCTGTCACACCTGGTACCCTGGCAAATGCGCGCACACACACACACACACACTCACACTCACACATACAAACGAATGCTACAAGTGTTCCAATTCCAGGACATGGCCTCCATTTATTTAATAGTTTAAAGGTTTAATGCAGCCGGGTTAAAAGCGAGTGGCCTCTCCACTTAATGTTGCAGCCTAGCTATTTCACACATCAATACACACACACACACACACACACACACACACACACAAACAAACCCTGAGCGCAATCAAAGCTGTGAAGTCCCCAGCTCTCTCTGTATGTCTGCTCACCCCTCAGGCCTTCCTTGTGACACGGAACAGAATTTCTGGGGGGAAGAGGTCCCCACGGGAACGCTCTTTGTGATGCACAACCTCGGCGGCGGCTGAACCAATCAGAAGCCAGGCCTGGGAGGCCCACGGAGACTGGGGCTGAAAGTAAAAACAATAGCAGCGTTTGGAGGAAGTTCCGTGTTTGGGGCCGAGGGCTCCTCTGCATCATTAACGCCGTGCTGAGTTCAAAGCTCCTCACAGTGCACGGGGTCAAGCCTGACCTAAGGACATATATACGAGAGTAAACAAACAAACAAACAATCAATGAACGCACAAACAAGACATGAACCCCTTTACTCTGAATACCATAAATAAGGACGCATCCCCACCCCCACCCCCTCCCTCCCAGGCGGCCATACTGTACGCGTGGAAAAGGCAGATCTCTAATTGGTAGCTGGTGGCTACATTCTTTGCCATTTTGATCGGCAGATGACTTCAAGAAGGGGAAACCTCAGGAGAGAGCTAGGCCAGAACACAAACGCCCAGCTGAAACACACACACACACACACACACACACGTGTGCACACACACACACACACACACACACACACACACACACACACAGTGAAGTAGAAACACAGGGGGAAAGAACCTCCATCTATGAACGGCAGGCTGCGTCTAGAGAAAAAACAATCAGTTTCTCAGCGAGATGAGAGGAGGAAAGGACTTTGGAGGAGAGTGTTGTACTTGTGCTGTTCCACAACCACCCAATACTTGCTCGTCTGTCTGCCAGCATAACAGTGATTTATTTATATATATATATATAAAAATGTTTGTAAATATGTTAATTGCTTACGCTGTGGACATTATATTGATGTGGTACCATTTCTCAGACGCTAGACTCGCTGACTCTAGCTGTGAGTGTCTGTGTGTGTGTGTGTGTATGTGTGCGCGTGCGTGTGTGTGTGCATGTTTGTGACGGTGTTTGTATTCAGGACTGCAGATATTTGAGTAACACTATGCCCCTGTCAGTAACCCTTCCAAAGCGTTGACTGAAGAGTTTGTTTGCTCCCCATTCACCTTCAGCCACCCTCCTTCACACTCCGCAAATGTCACATTCTGAGAGAGCGAGGGAGGGAGAGAGATGGACAGAGAGAGAAAGCGCGAGAGAGAGAGAGAGAGAGAGAACGAGCAAGAGTGAGGCGAGAGATAGGAGTGTGTACAGGAACTGTGTGTTGCCAAACCAAACACATCCCAAGGTCTCAGCTGCTTGATAAGCATGACCGCACTCTACTCCACTAGAAGAGAACCTTCTAAAACCTTCTGGAACCTTCTCTCATCTCCCACATCATGTCCCAAACCCCCCCGAGAGGAGAAATCCGGCGAGTTTTCACATAGATCTCCGGTTCTCGAGGTCACCGAGTGCTGTCGGTAGGAACCGAAACGAAAACGTTTCACTTTACCAGGAAGCTACAGCACTGCACTCTGGGGGCATGTCCATTGTCCACGTGAGCCCCCGTCTGCATGCCCCCAGAGTGCAGTGCCAAAGCTGCCTGGCTGCCTTAGCTGCTGGTTGTAGCAACTCGAGCTAGGTAAACCGATTGTTCTCGTTTTGTTTCGTACCGACAGTACTCCGTGACCTCGAGAAACAGATCTATGTTAAAAACTCTCCGGATTTCTCCTTTACTGTAAAACCGGCAAATGCAGCCATGGTGTGTGATCGTAAGGCTGATGTTCCAGTGGCAGTTCTGACTCGCTAGGTCACTCTGCCTGCTACCTGTTCCCAGCTCCTCTACTCCACTTTACTGTCTTGGAAGTTCCCCAGGATGTTTACAAACACAGACATGAGCCGTTTACAGCCGTGGGCGTGAATGGGTTTGTCAAGGTATATATGAGACAGTCGCCTGTTCCCTAGAGTACATTTTCCACCCAGTTACTGTGGGAGTGCACCTGTGAGCTGCAGCTCTTTAAGTCTAACTGGTGATCCAGGGCTCCAGACAGACCTGCCATCGAGCGAGCGAGCGAGCGAACAGGAGCGGGAGCGGGAGCAGGAAGAGCCGTGGCGCTCGGCTCCGCTCTGCTCCGCTCACCCCCAGTGTGAGGCTGACGCCTTCTGAAGTCTACTCCACAACCTGTCAGCTGTCAGGAAGAGAACCGCAGCCTGGAAGGCACAGTTTTACTACATTGTGTGTGTGTGTGTGTGTACTACTGTGTGAGGGAGAGAGAGCGGGAGATGGGAGACAAAACATTGGAGATGCTTTCTGTTTGGTAGTCTCGAAATTCATAGTTTTGACCACCTGGCAGGTTTATTTATGACACGTCTCAGGTGTGTGTGAGGAAGAGTGTTGTTGGAAGTTTAGTAACTGCGAGGACTGTGTACAATTGAAATAAAATGCATGTAAATAAACATTTAAATAAATACTTTGCTACATTATGTTTTGCGATAAGCTTCTTGTTTTGAGTTGTAAATCCAGCGCGCCCAATCACTTCACAGTGGTAGCAGTTGTATAAATAATATATATATATATATATATATATATATATATATATATATATATATATATATATATATATATATTTATTTTTTTTCATTTGTTTTTTAGTTTATTTTGGAAAATGAATGTTGTTTAGAAATTATTCGAGTAATCTTGTAAAATAATTGTGATCTCAATATTGACTAAATTCAAACTAGTATGGTTTTGTCATAATGGAGCAGCCTCAACACCTGCCCTGCCCACTGCTGCAGAGGGGCTCCGTATGAGGAGGTGCAGTGGAGGGGCCAGCTACTGATAAATGACTCATTTTTTATTTAAGATATTAGATCAAATGGTCACTACCTGGAACTTATTTTACAAAGATCAAATATTTAAGGACATTTTTAATTGATTGGGTTTGCTCATGAACTACCACGAGCAAAACCAGCGGAAGGTTAAGTGTTGGTTTGTTCTACATATAGGACATAATGGCTCATATTTCTTAACACACAGTGAGTGTATGTGCTTGGAAAACAACAACAACAACAACAACAACAATAACAATAATAATAATAATAATGATAAAATAAGACAGGTATAGATTTGTAGGGATTGTTTAATGTTTGATATAAAGAGTGGTCATAGGGCTATCAGCAGTGGATCAGATGCTCTGCTTGAAAAGTTGGAGTGCTTCAGAGCTGCTGTGCTTCCCCCCCCCTCCGCTTCAGAGCAGTGAGTGCCTACCACTGCTACTCAGTGGCGTATTTCAGTCAGGCGTGCTGTTTGTTGGTTTGTTTGTTTTATTTACACTTATGTGTTTGTTTACCCCACCGTGCCCGTCTGGAGTAGAGGGGGCAACTTCGCTTGTGTTGTGTCAGTCAGACTCTCTCTGTGTGTGCATGCGCATATGGCTGGCTTCGTGTGTGTGTGTGTGTGTGTGTGTGTGTGTGTGTGTGTGTGTCTCCACCGGGAGCTTGCCGACGCGAGGCTCTGCGCTCTGTGCCCTCCCTGCCCCACCAGTTGCCAGCGGTAACGCCCCTCGCAGCAGGAGCCCTCCCTGCCTCCCCCGCTCCCCACTGCTTAGCAACAGCCAATCACACGCCCCCGGCCTGGCAACTTGTTGGCCAATTAAATATTGGGAGAGGGAGAGTGCTCAGAATTTGAGTTGGCCGCGTCGAGAGAGGGAGAAAGAGAGGGAGAGAAAGAGAGAGAGAGAGGGATGGGTGGATAGAAAACAAGAGTAAAAGCAGGATGGATGGAGGGAGGGAGGGGGGGACTAGTGAGAACGTAAAAAGAGGAGTGTTGGGCGAAAGGGTGATGGAGTTCATACTCTTGTTTTGAGAATTTCTTTTTTTTTTTGTTTCATAGTTCTGTAACCAGGGAGAGTTTTTGGGTGTTTTATAAATAGCCTCTCTCAGCATCTCCGTGATGCCTCTGTCTCTCTGTTTAGACATCCATCACACAAGACCTCTCAGAATGGATTCTTCTCACGCTAAATATCACAAACATGTGGACATAAATTTAGCCCGCTCTGTAATGGCACTCTGACTGAACTGAAAAGTTTGTGCCGTAAACTCATGCTTCATGATTCTCCCAGACCTCAGAAGCCAGACAGAGCAAACATAACTTAGGTGCAAAACTTTTGCCCGCCCCCAATCTATTCATTTATCCCGTCAGAGGCAAAATCACCAACTTGCATTTTTTCATCCCAGTGCTGTGTAAGGCAAGTC
>NC_085013.1:27593367-27598367 GCF_963854185.1 Sardina pilchardus
TCATGGATATTTAGATGAACTCATTCACCTTAGACTCTTAGATAGATGGACACACACACACACACACACACACACACACACACACACACACACACACACCAACCTCTTACTCTTTCGAGCATGACCCCCTCCCCCCAGGCCCACCCCCCCACCCCCCACAAGTCTCGCATGAGGTGATGACCTCACCCCTGTGTCCATCAGCCAATCCCCACTAGCCTTTATCGACTCAGAGATTGCTGCGTTCCCATTGGCTGAGGCCAGATTAGACAGGAGCGGATGTATGATCTCATTCTGACTCCTGCTGTCTCAGGTGTGTGTGTTTGTACTGGACCAGTAAGCGCACCGTGGATTGGGGTCAGGTGCAAAGCTGGACAAAGAGTTCTGTGTGTGTGTGCGTGTGTGTGTGTGTGTGTGTGTGTGTTTATGTGAGGCAGAAAGGCAGAAATCCTAATGTGGCAGTGTGTGTTCTTTTTAATGTGTGTTTGTTTAATCTTTTAATGACAGTTGTGTAACTTGGTGACCTGGACTCTTTGCTCTCCGCGCTCTGGTTTTTCACTCACTTTGTTTTTTTTTTTTGTTTTTTTTTGTTTTTCACTCTCTCTGTCTGTCTCCTTCACACTCCAATACACACACAAACACACACACACACACACACACAGATAATGTCCTCAGTGATTTGCTTAGGGCAGTGTTTTAGAGCTCATTGCTTCCTGAAAGCGGCCAATTCACTTTAAGGGAGGCGCAGACAGACAGTTACATCACTCTGTCCGGAGCGGCCAGCATCCGTGGCCCGCGTCCAGCAAGGAGAACCGAGTGAACCGGTGCTTCAGCACTTCACCAGCGTCTCCAGGGAAAGCTACAGTAGAGTGGGCATTAGGACGCCAATAACTCATTGATTGATTAGCGGTCAACTATTCATTTAATCGCCGGCAGTGAATTGGTTCGGGTCATTTCTTTGTAAGAATGTAAAATGCCTGAAAATTCTGTAACTTGCAACTTGTTAAACTTGATTTTTTTTTTTTAGCCTTACTTGCACCTGTATGAGGTGAACTAGATATGAAGCAAGCAAATATTTTTATCCAGAAAATTATTAACCAATTAATCGACTACGAAAAAAAAGCTTTAGTTGCATAGGAAGATATTGGACAAAGGCTATTACACCAGCACAGAATGTTTTAGATGTGTTGTTTCGTTGTATTAAAGCACCAGTACTATCATTACCTCTGCCAAGGAGGTTATGTGTTCATCAGGGTGTGTGTCTCTGTCTGTCTGTCTGTTTGTTTGTCTGTTTGTTTGTTTGCTTGCAAGATAACTCAAAAAGTTATGGATGGATTTCGATGATGGATTTTCAGGGAAGGTCTTAAATGACCCATTGAAGAAACGATTCCATTTTGGGAGTGATCTGTATCACCGTCCGGATCCATGAGGCGGTTATGTTTTCGCTTGGCGGAGGCCGGCGCTCTCGGAGTGCTTTTCTAGTTTATATAATGTCATAGCCAGCAAAGTAAAGGCCTAAAAGCTCTCTCTCCCTCCCTCCCTCCCTCCCTCTCTCTCTCTCCCTCTCTCCCTCCCTCCCTCCCTCTCTCCTTCTCAGGTGTTCAACAAGGTGATGATTCCGTCTCTGGACGGGGCGTTGTTCCAGTGGAACCGTGAGCGGGAGACGATGGAGGCCGTGCCCTTCACCGTGGAGTCCCTGCTGGACTCGTCCTACCGCTTTGGGGACGACTCCGTCCTGGTGGGGGGCAAATCGCACACCACCTACGGCCTGGGAGCCTACTCTGGAAAGGTACATCCGCACTTTGGTGATACTCGTGTGTGTGTGTGTGTGTGTGTGTGTGTGTGTGTGTGTGTGTGTGTGTGTGTGTGTGTGTGTGTGTGTGTGTGTGTGTGTGTGTGTGTGTGTGTGTGTGTGTGTGTGTGTGTGTGTGTGTGTGTGTGTGTGTGTTGCCATCAGAGAAGACTGCTGCCCTTGCTGAATTCATTTGAACATTGTAATAAATCCACTTTTTTCGGTAGCAATATGGAGTTATGTCGCTGCTGAATTATTAACTACACACACCGCACAGTGTGCAACTAAACTAACTGTGTGTGTGTGTGTCTAGCTGCAATACATCTGCTCAGCGGTGGGCTGCAGTCGCTGGGCTGGAGAGGAGACTGAGCCGGAGGACGTGCTTCTCCTCCAGAGGACCCAGAAGACCGTCCGAGCCGTCCGGCCTCGCAGCGGTGTTGAGATGTACGTGTGTGTGTGTGATACGCATTGAATCCGCTTTAAGATGAGTTGAGAATAACTAGAAAGAGTCTGATTCAGGTTGCACTGTATGACGCAAAGTTAGTCTGCTTAAGATTTTGGGTTAAGTGTGATTAGTGTTTTTATATGAGAATTGTAAAATGCATATAATGGAATGTAACCATCATTTAGGTAAATATGGCGTTATTATTTCCCCCTTTTATTTAAAGGGGAAATGTTTCCTCTTGTCAGCCAACTTCTAACACTCTCCTCCCTTGCCACCTCAGGTGGAACTTCAGCGTGGGAACGTTTGAGCTGAAATTCGTTCCCGAGACCCAGTCCACCCTCAACTTCCTGGAGGGGGAGATTCCTGCCGGAGACACACTGCAGGGCAAACGCAAGCTGATCGACGAGGCCGACTCGCACATACACACGGACACGGACACGGACCTGGTCATCAAGGTGTCCGTGCCCGACTGGAAGGTCATGGCCTTCAGCACCAAGCCCGGCGGTCAGCTGATCTGGGAGCACCAGGTAATGACTCTTGACCCTTGCTAAGCCTTGACCCCTCAGTCAATCAGTCAGTGTGACAGGTTGTGTTGTTGAACACCTAGTGTGAGCGAGTACTGTCATACTGTCAACTATTAGCCGCGGCTTATACATTGACTTTGCAAAATGTCTTCATCTATGAGGTTAATAGACGAGGGACAGTTATTATGTTAGTATTAATATGGTTTTGTTTGTTTTAACTTGCACAAAACTGGCTGCGGCTTATGCACAATGTGGCTAATACACAATGTGGCTAATACACAGGAAATGACTGTATGTTAAAAAGGATGTCTCTCTCATTCAGTGATCATAGTTTGCTTTCAGGACCCCTGAACCTCTTTTGCTTGCAACGCACCCCTGTTAAGTCGGATGCTGTCCATTAGATGTTGCGTTAAAGGTGTCGCATATTGATGAAGTCGAGACGTTTGCCCCTCCCCCTGTAGTTCTGCACGCCGATCGCTTCCGCCTGGTTGGTTGGCGGGGGGAAGGTGACGCCCATCAGCCTGTTTGATGACACGGCCTACACGTCGCAGAGCGACGAGGAGACCCAGAACGAGGAGGACGACGACATCATGGAGAAGGCTCGCGAAGCCACGGAGAGCAGTGTTTACCTTGGTAGGCACACACACACACACACACACACACACACACACACACACACACACCATATCAAACATATGGCTGTTACCGGTTTTCTATTAATATGCATGGAAAACATGCATTAAAACAGAACTAGTCACTACTGCTTCTGATGCAGGATGAATTACTAAAGTGTGTGTGTGTGTGTGTGTGTGTAGGTATGTACCAGGGGCAACTCTACCTGCAGTCCTCTGTGAGGATCTCTGAGAAGTTTCCCTCGAAGCCCAATGCTTTGGACCCGGCCAACCCCCAGCCTCTGCCCACAGTCCGATGGAAGCCCCTCATACGTGAGTGTACCCACACACACGTCAATTCATTCTCACACACACACACACACACACACACACACACATATACAGTATACTCCACATGGGCACACATGTTATATGTACACATTTTCACATTTTTGATACTGTTCAATATGTGTTTCTAACACCCCCTGCCCCACACACACATACACACTTTCAACCAGCAGATTCCCCATCCCGTACTCCAGTGCTGGTTGGCTCAGAAGAGTTCGACAAGTGTCTGAACAACGACCGGTTTTCTCACGAGGAGTACAGCAATGGTGCCTTGTCAGTGCTGCAGTACCCCTACGGTAAGAACTACAATCCCCACAATGCCTTGCAGCAGAACACTTTAGAAATTCAGCAGTGTGGGAACCATATCAATTTTGAATGTTATTTGAATTTTCTAAACCACATTTCCTGAAGTATATTTCCTTGCATGAATGAATGTATGAAAGTCAGGCAAAACGTTATGTACTAAAAATAAACATGGGCTTCCCTTGTTCCACATTCCGCGCCTAGGTTCTCTTTTTCTAAAATGTATGCATATATTAGTGTGCAAACCTTTTTTTATTTGATTTTTTTCCCTAATGGCACTCTTGTGTTTCTGCCTCTCTCCAGATAACGGCTACTACCCGTACAGCGCACGCTTCCGTGAGCGGCGGGAGGTGTCGGTGGGCACGTTGACCGGGGGAGGTGAGGGGGGGTCGGGCCGCAGGAAGGACCCCGTGCTGCTGCTGCCCTGGTGGAAGGAGATCGTGGGCACCATCGTCTTCTGCATCGCCGCCACCACCTACATCGTCCGCAAGTTCTTCCACCCCACCGCCACACAAGCACGGGTAAGGACGGGAGCGCGCGCGCACGCACGCACGCACGCACGCACGCACGCACGCACGCGCACGCGCACACGCACACGCACACACACACACACACCTCCAGTCATACTCCAAAGTATCGCTTCATATAGTCTGACTGTGTTAAGAACCTGCATTTGCTCTCTGTCTGGTCGTTACTTCTGAATGAACAGACTTGAAAGCAAGCCCTCTGTCAAATCAAATCAAATCAAATCAAATCAATTATTGCTTTATTGGCATGAATGTGTCAAGTCATTGTTGCCAAAGCTACAAGTATAACATGTTAATAATCAACTTTATATTAATATACTGTCGCTCTCACTCATTCTCTGTGTGTATGTCTCTCTCTCTCTTTCTTTCTTTCTTTCTTTCTTTCTCTTGTTCTTTTTTCCTTCCTTCCTTACTCACTCCCTCTCTCTCTCTCTCTCTCTCTTGCTCTTTCTC
>NC_085013.1:27600867-27653367 GCF_963854185.1 Sardina pilchardus
GTGTGTGCGTGTGTGCGTGTGTGCGTGTGTGCGTGTGTGCGTGTGTGCGTGTGTGTAGAGACACCTGTGTATCTCTCCCGTCGCTCCCAGAGGGTGCACTCACATTTCTGTCGGAGGCTTGTTGTGACAAAGGTGTAGCGCTGGGTATATACGCTCCCTTTTTTTTTTTAAACAGCTCCAGTGTCCCAGTGGGGCCTTTTCTGCCGAGCCTTTAGGAAGGCTACAATTATGACAGATACAGCTGCAGCTGATGTGGGTGGGTGGGGGTGCAGGCTTTGTTATTAGTGACAGGACTGGAGGAGAGACCGGAGAGGTGCTTCCAGATAGCAGTCTGGCTGTGGGGTTGAGAAGGGAGGTGGGGAGTAGGGAGTGGTGGTGGTGGTGGTGGTGAGGGAGATTGGAGAGGTGGACAGGTTGCCTTCCTTTCATGTTCACCCCCTCCACACACATACACACACACACACACACCACCCCTCGCCCCCGTCCTCCCCCCGGAGAGCTGAGAGCCAAGGCTCCACCTGCATCAACAGAGCCATCTGCTCCCATGTTTCAGGCAGTTAAGGAGCCAGCCACTCAGACCAAACCACCTGCACCACAGCACAGCACAGCAGAGCAGAGTAGCGTGCAACACACACACACACACACACACACACACACACACACACACACACACACACACACACACACACACACACACACAGACACACACACAGACAGTCACCAGGGGCTTATCCTAGTCTTAATGTTGAGATTTCCACTTTCCACCCATTTAGGTTTTTTGGGGGGGTGAGTAGGAGGGAGGGGGTGGGGTGCGGTGGGGTGGGGGTGGGGCTGGTTTTCATTACACGTAATAACCAAACTGCTGACTGATCCAGAGTTGCCATTCTGTGGCCATTCTGGACGACAAGCAGCAGATAATGCGGGATGATGCTGGGTATTTGTTTGGCTTGGAGGGGGAACGGCGGTCGTGAGCTACCCGCTTTATGAGGAGGGATCTTCTGCCGAGCCCAGAGGCCCTGTCCCCATCTCCACCAGCCGAGCCCCGGTCCCCCTCCGCCCCGAGATTTAGTGCCCTAATGGGCCCTCCACGCTCCCAGTCTTCATAAAACCCCTCATAAAAGCCCGTTCTGGAGGCCATGAATCTGTCGGCCGTGTACGACCTTCAGTGTGGGAAGCCGCGGACCTGGGGCGGTCTTTGTCATTTTTAGGGCCTATTCATTCTCCATCCGCTGTCGCCGTAATCACCGGCGGCCGTATAAAACAGTATTGGCTGGGCCACCGCGAGGTGATAATCTTTTGTAGACGACTATCAAATGAGCCATCAAGCGTCGTAGGCTGGGGGGCCCCCCGCGATGAACTTCTTACTCTTGAACTTGTCACATGAGTCACATGCTGCGCGTGTGTTGTTCTACAACGCCCTACGACGTATTAATGTCTCTGCAAGAATGGAAAAGTCACAGCCAGTTTGTGAATGTTAATTAAAAAAAGAGTCATTGCAGTTCTTTTCTCTCATGGGGCCATGTATCTGGCGTTAGTCAAAGCATATCTTGTTCCTTTCGCTACTTTGGTAATTCGTTGGCCAGCAGCTGCAGTTCCAGTTGTCCAACACAATCACCATGCTAGTGAACTGCTGTGAACCACAATGACGATATTTACCCAGTTTGGGTCATGCTGTGATGACACATGCACTCCTGATGTTAATCCCAATCCCTGATATTAAACACACTGTACTGGCTGACAAATGCTTCTGTTGTTTTATCTAAATCATTATAAGCAATACAATATCCTCTCTCTCTCTCTCTCTCTCTCTCTCACTCTCTCTCTCTCCCTCTCTCTCTCTCTCTCTCTCTCTCTCTCTCTCTCTCTCTCTCTCTCTCTCTCTCTCTCTCTCTCTCTCTCTCTCTCTCTCTCTCTCTCTCTCTCCCTCCCTCCCTCTCTCTCTCTCTCCCTCCCTCTCCCCCTCCCTCCCTCTCTTCTCTCTCTCTCTCCCTCTCTCTCTCTCTCTCTCTCTCTCTCTCTCTCCCTTTCTCAGTGTTGCCGACTGGCCGCTGAGTTCCCCGGAGCACCTGGAGCCGGTGTCGGTGAAGGTTCCGGTGTGGAACTCGGAGCGCTCCGACCCGCTGTGCGTGTGCGTGTGCGGCCCGGACGGCGACGCCATCGTCAGCAGCGGCGGCGGCGGCAGCAGCCTGCGCACGTCCGAGCGGCAGGCGCGCGACAGCCTCATGTCCGAGCACGAGAACGAGAACACACACACGCACACGCACACGCACACGCAGGACGCGGACGCCGACGAGGGCTCGGACTCGCCGCACTCGTTCGAGCTCTGCCCGCCGCGCTCCGTCGCCATCCCGTGCGGCCTCGGGGCCAGCGCCGGCGACTGCACCTCCTCGTCCTTCGACATCGTCTTCGAGGACTCGGGCTGCCACGACAACCGCGAGGAGGAGGAGGAGGACGAGGAGGAGGAGGAGGAGGAGGAACACAACGCCGTCAGCGCGCCGGCCGACTCCACCACCACCACGCCCCACGACAAGGCCGCGTCGTCCGGCCAGCACACGCCCAGCTGCCCAGCGTCCACCTCGCCCCCCCGGCCCTCCTCACTGGCCCTCGGACCCGCCACACCCCCCACCGCCGCCTGCCGGCCCCTGGCCACCCCCAAGGTGAGCCCCCCACTGACCACCACAGATCACCCTTCAGGGCCACATTTCATTGATTTGATTGATTGATTGATTGATTGAAACTTAATTAAACCTTTACAGGAAATGTTACAGCAACTACAGCAACTACGCATTATCAGAGCACTACAACACACATACATACATACACACACATACACACACACACACACACACACACACACACACACACACACACACACACACACACACACAGTGTCCCTAGTCCCTTGGTGTCATTCTATGGATACTGTCTCGTGTTACCTCTGTGACCAGAGTTGTAATATTCCAGGTTCAGAAAATAAACGTCCTTCCATGTATTGGTTCTAGGATTCCACTAATTAGCTAATCTACCTGGCTGAGGAGTTATGCTAATTATAATCAGCTTGGTTTAGTGAATGGTTGGAACAAATACAAATACAAATACACTGAAGCCAGACTTTTATACCTCTGTCTGTGACCCCTGCCATCCTGAGTGCTGAACTCTTCTGTCTGTCTCTCTCTGTGTGTGTGTCTGTGTGTGTGTGTGTGTGTGTGTGTGTGTGTGTGTGTGTGTCTGTGTGCGTGTACATGTCTGTGTGTGTGTACATGTGTGTGTGTCTGTGTGTGTGCAGGTCTACCTGTACATCCAGATGCAGCTGTGCCGCAAGGAGAACCTGAAGGACTGGATGGGCCAGCGGGGGGCGCCAGAGCTGCGCGAGTGCCTCAACATCTTCCTGCAGATCGCCGAGGCCGTCGAGTTCCTGCACAGCAAGGGCCTCATGCACCGAGACCTGAAGGTAACACACACACACACACACACACACACACACACACACACACACACACTCATACTCACACTCAGTCATGATATACGTACAGAATCACATGCACACACAGTTAAATATGTACCGAGGCATTTGCAAACAAAGATTTGCAAGAAAATGCCCCTGCAGACTGATGTTCAAACAAGAAAAGCACACAAGCATTAACAGACTCCATGACTACAACTTCCACTGGTTATATGCATTAGGTGTATTGATGAGTTAGTAAGTGTCCAAGTCTTTTTAGTGACCGTCAGCATCTGTTAATAATCTCTTGTGATTGTATTACAATTATTGAAGACGTCCAGTTTGAGAGCAGAGAGAAGCCTGATGAGCTAACGCCAGAGACGGTTTATAAAGCGAGACGATTCATATGAGGGTAAATTCTGGTTTCATTGTGACGCAACTGCCACTCCCATTTAGGAGGCAAACGGAGGTATTTATATGGGAGAAATAATTCTACACCTTTCTAAACCGATTATTTCGTCACTGAACACGCCCCTTTAGGAGGCAGGAAGTGCTGCTATTTTGTTCCATTGAAAAACCCCTTTATGATTCATCTTAGTAACTATACGATCTTTGCTAACGCTGTCCCTCTGTCCCTCGGTCCCTCAGCCGTCCAACATCTTCTTCACCATGGACGACGTGGTGAAGGTGGGCGACTTCGGGCTGGTGACGGCCATGGACCAGGAGGAGGACGACCAGGAGGAGATGACCCTCACGCCCATGCCAATCTACGCCCGCCACACGGGCCAAGTGGGCACCAAGCTCTACATGAGCCCCGAACAGGTAAGCAGCGACCAGGTGCCCACTCAGATGTGGCTTCGCTTTTTTTTTTTTTTTTTTTTTAAAGACCACCTGTGTTTGTTCCATAGCCTGGCTATCACCAGTCTGGTTTTCTCAAAAAAAGAATTGGTTTGAGAATGCTTGGTTCAATTCCGATTTCCCTTGGCAATTGGAAGTGGACCAAGCATTCTCAAACCAGCAGTAAAATTGAACTTAAATTGGTACATTGCAATCCTAATGAATCTGGATTGGTTTTGGAAGTCAATGCAAATTGAAGAATCGCCAGGTGGATCTGTAGAGCAAGGTTACGATTTAGATTAAGATTTGTTTGGGTTCTCCAGGCTCTTAGTTTCACTTAGTTTCAAACTAAATGTAGCTTTTGAACTTTGAATTAGATTTCAATTGGCGCTATTGTAGCCACTGTTTTGTGTTTGTGATTTCTTTTGTCTCTGAATCGTCCATTGTTCTCTCTGTTGGCTTCTCTCTCCCTCTAGTTATCAGGGAACTCATACTCTCATAAGGTGGATATTTACTCTCTGGGCCTGATCCTGTTTGAGCTCCTTTGTCCGTTCCGCACACAGATGGAAAGAGTCCGGGTAAGAGAGAGAGAGAGAGAGAGACACACACACACACACACAAACTCACAAACATCAAAGGCTATTGTTTCACACACACACTCACACTCACACTCACAGTGACTGTTTTATTATTCTTCCACAGACTCTGACTGACGTGAGAGCTCTTCAGTTTCCTGCCTCTTTCACCAAGAACAATGTCCAAGAGGTGAGTGTGCTACTTGTTTTGGTTCTTTTGCCTGAGCAGTCAAGTCTATGCATGCATCTGTGTTTGCCGCCCTCTACTGATGAAGGTGGAGAACTGTTCAACTGCTTTATGAGTAGCCTATAGACGGCTAATCCACTTTCAAGTGATTATTCTTAGAACTCCTCATTTAGAATAGCTGGCCTGAGTAGTACGTAAGCAGCCATATTAGAATATCTGGATGGTTTAAAAGCTGAAAACAACACATAACAAGTACTCGTAACTAAATGTGATACAAGGAATAATTTATATTTTTGGGATTAAAGCATTTCATATAGTCCCTGTACGAATTAAACTTGATAAACTAAAGCTCTTTATGCTATTTGCATAAATGTTGATAGTGTTTGAATGTGACTGATCATCGTGCGTGTGTGTGTGTGTGTGTGTGTGTGTGTTGCAGGCGGACATGGTGCGTTCCATGCTGTCGCCCAACCCTGCAGAGCGTCCAGAAGCGTCCGACATCACCGACGCGCCGCTCCTCAACGAGTTTGAGCTGCCCTGCAGAATCCGCCAGCGCTCGCGAACCTACAGCGCATCTTCTGCTGGAAGACCCTCTCGCTCCTCACACACATAAACAAACAAACAAACAAACAAACAAACAAACATTCAAACAAACAAACATTCAAACAGACAGACAGACAGACAAACAAATACACAAAAACACACACACACCATCTGAAAAATATACACATTCACATTTTTCACATTTCAGTTGCCCTCCAGGATTTGACTACACTAAGAGACACAACATTCCATATGAAGGAATATGGACTTGTATATCACACACACACACACACACACACACACACACACACACACACACACACACATAAAAGCACTGCCCTGGAGGCTGTGCTCTTTTGACCACATTACACTTACACACAACAACTTATGGATAACCAATACACACACAAACACACACACACACACACACACACACACACACACACACAATCATGCAGACAGACTGCCTTTGATTGCTGCAGTCCACTTCTCCACCTCAGAGTGGGAGCTGTGATATCAGTCTTTTTATCTGCCTGCATGAGGAAGTCGGACGCATCTCTCTCTCTCTCTCTCTCTCTCTCTCTCTCTCCCTCTCTCTCTCTCCTCTCTGAACTGTTTCTCTTTTTTTTGGACACGGGACCTCTTTTTCTCTTCAGAGTGTAAATAAGTCAAGACGACAATGCGCACACACACAAAGGCGCACACGCGTGTGCGCACAGACACGCGCACACACACACACACTCGCACGCAGACTTATACACGCTTAACACGGAAGATGCAGCCTCCTTGTGCGGAGGTATGAATGGCCTTGGAACAGTAGCTTGGAGACATAATGGGCGAAGCTTGAAAACAGAGACTTTCAGCAAAGACCTCTCACAGCCATCCTAACCAATGAGGACCTCTCTTACCTTTGACCTTGGTTGGGCTGTGGGATGTGTGTGTGTGTGTGTGTGTGTGTGTGTGTGTGTGTGTGTACGAACGGTGTGTTCACCAAACGGAGCGTGTCGGCAGACTGCCAACACCATGACGTTCAAAGTATGTGAGTGTATGTTTAGCTTTTAATTCGGAGTGTAGGCATTATCGAAGTGGAGGCATCGTCATTGGTGGGGGGGAGATGATTTTTGATGCCTTCAAACAAGTGTATTCAAGGGATCGCTGTGTGTGTGTGTGTGTTTGTGTGTGTGAATGAGCGTACGAATGAGTGTACGTATGTGTATGAATGTGTACACCTGTGTGTTTGTGTGTGTGTGTATCTGTGCGGCTTGGTCTGCACATGTGTGTGTGTGTGCTCGCTTGTGTGTGATGTTGCAATGGCATTACTTTGGATCAGGACCGAAGATCACATCAGCTACCAAATATCGAAGCTGCCCTTAAATTGTGAATTACATAAGTAATTACTGTAAGTTTCTCTTTTTTTCTAATACGGTCTTTCATGAAGGAGATCTAACTTGTAGATTTTTGTATATTGCGGAAAACTTATTTTCCTTAAACTGATTTCTATCAAAGGTTTGGGTGCTCTGATGACCAGAAGTGAGAGGCTTTTTCTCGGACGAATGCTTGAAAATCAGGACAGACTGTGTGTTACTCAGATATGTCACTAATTTCATGTGTGTGCATGGGCTGTGTGTGTGTAGGTTTACATACATACTACCAGCTGTGACTTGGTGCCATGTAGCCCTGTCAGCTTTGGTATCCACTTGGCCACAGTATAATTGGTAAACACACTTAAAACAAACACTCTTTGAACCGTCTGTAGTACTCACTGGACAAAGTCCTCACACGCTCGTGGCTACCAACTATAACAGAGTATCCAACAACAACAAGAAGAAAATCACAGTATATCATAGTGTCTCAAGATCTTTATGTACTACTTCCACTCGACTGACAGTTACATTTACTGAATCTGTTCATATCTTTCCAAACAAACACCGTTCAGGTTGGTTTTGCCTTGTTTTGCCAGAGATGAGTTCCGTATTGAGAAAGATGAAGTTCAAAACTCATTTTGACTGGTGTCTATCCTCTTTCCAAATCAAACCGTGACAAAGTGCTGTCCTTCAATACCGGTAACTCCTCTCAAACCATACGATTGTGCCCATGGGCTCCGTTCTCTCTCTCTCTTTCTCTCTCTCTCTCTCTCTCTCTGGCTATCTACCTTGTAAATATGTTTATTTGTTTCTATTTATGTTCATTGCAGAAGTCAATCCTGTGGGGTTGGTGGTTTATAAATATTAAACAAAAAATTATATGAAAATGTGTTTCAGACGCTGGAGCGCATTGAAATATTGTGACTTCTTATAAGTCAGGATTTATTAAAAACATTCTATGACATTTGTACAACCTTGTGACGTGTTTTTCTTTATTCAAGATTTCCAAAACTCATAAAGCTCACCTTCACCAGCTTTCAGACTAGGACTGACTTAGGAGTGACTTAGCCAGCTTTACAGCAAGATCCATCCATGACACTCCGTACTGATGATCGGGGAGGGGGGACATTTTATTTTATCCAGACAGCTTTACGGTTGCAAGTCACACAGAGTTTACCACACTGTGTACACATCTCAGTTGCCCTCCAGGATTTGACTGCACTAAGAGACACAGCATTCCATATGAAGCAATATGGACTTGTATATCATACAGATCCACACACACACACACACACACACACACACGCATACACATAAAGAAGTAGAATGCAATTGTAGTGTAGTGCACAGTGGGACTATTCAGGGGTCCCTGCTGCTGAAGACGCATGGGCGATTTGGCTGGAGTCTGAGCCACAGTACACAGGCAACTCTTTACTTTTGTAGCTATTCGCCTTGTTCATGCGGCTGCCATTGTGTAAACCAAAAAGAGGCTATACACTGAAGGTGCTTCTCAACATGCCTCCTCGATGCGCGATCCTCGAGGGGCGTTCCCACTGATCTATAACTAACACTGGATAGACTATCCCATTGTTTTCGCCCCATCATTCTTTATGTAGATCAGTGAGGAGCGAGGCCCGAGGAGCGAGGGAGGACGTATAAAAGCCCAAATGAGAGGCACCCTGAGTATATCATTAATATGTTTTCGCCACCTACTGGCAAATGCATAGAACACAACAATACTAAGGTTTGTGTACCCTGTAGCCTCGTGTTGGATTACTCTGGCTGCGTGTGAATAAGGTAAACCGACATATTTACAACCCCATTTTCAAAAAAATGTTTGGACGCTATGTAAAATGTAAAATAAAAATGCAATGGATTTAGAAATGGCATAACTCGTTGTATTCACAATATAACAGACAACGGCAAATGGTTAAACTGAAAGTGTACTACTTAAGAAATAAACAAATGTTTTGAATGTGTTTTCAGCAACACATTTTTAAAAAGTTGGGACAGCGCCTTGTTTACCATTGTGTCGCAAAAAAGACAAATGATGCCTCAAAAGTATGTTTACACAGAAATGCTTCAAAAATATGGTTCAATTCCAATAATCATTACAAATCAGGTGTTTTCAGACAGATAGCACATTTAAGCACTGCTTGTTATATAGGCATGAGGGAAATAAATGGGTTTTTTTAGGCTATTAGGCTATTTTTTTAGCCTAACCACACACACACACACACACACACACACACACAGATAGAATTTAAATATATAGGGCTCATATTTGTCTTCATTTGTCCTCATTTTTTCAGGATTGTATTGTAGGTGTGAGTGAAGCATCATGGGATTGAGTTTGCACAAAGTGAAGTGTGTGTGTGTGTGTGTGTGTGTGTGTGTGTGTGTGTGTGTGTGTGTGTATGTATACACTGTGTATATATATATATATATATCAGACAGATAGCACATTTAAGCACTGCTTGTTATATACAGTATATGTATAAATATAAATAATAAACAAATATATATAGACATACACATACATAACATAAACATACACATATTATATAGATTGTATCACCTGTATTCCAGAGATATTTTCAAACTTTACTTTGTACAAACTTCGCCCACGCTTCACTTAGCCTACAATCCTGAAAAATTAGGACAAATGAAGACAAATATAAGCCCTATATATTTGTGTGTGTGTGTGTGTGTGTGTGTGTGTGTTTGGGCTAAATAAGATGGGCAAACCCATTTATTTCACTCATGCGTGAGTACACACATGCAGACACCGACACGTGTTAATGCTTTATGTGTCGCACATTTAAACTATAATAAAGTATGAGGGTCATGTCGGCTCCATCTCATTCATATTCTCCGAATTTGTTATAAACAACTGTCAGAATTTGCTTGTGATTGCTGCTCTTCTGACCGGTTAAACGTTTATATCCATCAAGGATGCATGCTGTTTCATTGTGTCCATCGAGCCTATTTCACGTATTTTCGAGACATAGGCAATTTCTCGCGCATGAGGGCGCTCTTAACCTATGATGAGAAACTCCGCTTACGTGTGAGGCGAGAAAATGACCGTGAGAATTATTTTATGTCATTGTCAAGAATTGCTCAAGATTCGCGATATGCCCAGGCTACTTAGTCCTTAGGAAAACAAATGATCATACATTCATTTAATGTGGTGTAGAGGAAATCAGTAGGCCTACTGATGGATTTATGATGTCACAACCGTCTATGAAAAAAAAAAAAAAAATCACAACATGTCACCGTTAATTTGAACAAATGTGTGTTTTATGCCAAGATTAATTCAGACAGTGGCAACACGTCATTAAACCACATTTTGGGAGGAGATACTTTGTAACAATTTCTGCGCATTTCCGAGACAATCTGTAAACTGAAGGAGACGTCATTTCCGGGTGTCAGTATGCGTCGCTCTGCAGCGGCTGGCGGTGGGACCAGTTAAGATGTAAGCAGAGAAGCGGACATTTTTACCAAACATTAACGGTAGCTGCAGTCTAAATACATACACTACAAGGTTTCATACACATTTACCCACGTTTCTCGTGAAAGAAGGCCCGGTAGCGAGACCCTAGTAAACGGACTCACCACCGACGGACTGGCAGCCATTTTTGCAAATATGGCTGGGGAGGTTCGGGAGGCCTGCTGGGGCCGTAGCCTGGAGCGAGCTCAGCCCAGGGTCTGTTTATCGCTGTCGCGGACGCTCCTTTCTTTCGTCGCCCTTGCAGTCCTGGTGCAACTGCCGTCTCTCGCCGAAGCAAAAGAATGCGAAAAGCCCTGCATGAATGGAAAGTGCAATGCCGCCACTGGTAACTGCCTTTGCGACCCGGGCTGGGTTGGGGACCAATGCCAACACTGCGGCGGCCGCTTCAGGTAAGACCAAACAAGAGACGTGGTGACAGGTAGGCTAGCGGCGGAGAAAAGCCTTCAAGTGCACCTGTGTATGGCGTGCTATGCGTGATTTCTGTTTACAGGGTATCTCAGACCAGCTAGCGGGTCTGTGATTGCGGACTCGCTGGGCCGAGGAGTCTGTGTGTAAAATGTGTTACTGGCGAGGGAGACCGCTAGCTGCTGAGCTTCGTTACCTTTTGAGTCTTCTTACCGCTGCCTACGAGCCAGCTCACGGTTTATAATGCTTTAGCATCCGCGCTTGTTTAGTTCTGGCTTAAATTATAGTTTGTATTGGACAGCTGGCGTAGTCGCACGTCCTGAACTGAAGTCAGTGGAAGAAGGGCTTCTAGTGTGGTATCCGATTCTGCTCACTCATACTTCAAGCTACAAGTTGATTTAAGCACTTTACACCTGTAATAGTTTTATGCGGTGCATAAATGGCTGATTTACACAGAGAGATTGGGCTGAAATGCAAAACATCTGTTGACATGAACTCAAGGGAATTAGGGGACAGAAATTATGTTGACATGAATTAAAGGGAACGTGATGAGACGAATGAGACAGTGCGGGGAGACGGGCTACAAGAGATGATTCTTCAGAACTGGTCGTCACGACCTGAATTTTTCACTGAAGTGTTCTCACTTAGCTACTTCAGGCGGATTTGTTGACAGTAGCCTGTTAAACAGCTTTCTCGCTGACCTTATCATGAAAGTGAAATTGAATTGCACGCAGTTTATGACCGCCACAATATAACTCATGTGTACTCATGTGGTATTTTGGGTCTCGAAAAGCTGTTTTACTCTGTGTTTTGCTGTTGCATGTTCTATATGTGGGGGCTGGCAAGACATGCAAGATAAACCTGACCAAAGCTGAAATTCCTCTGTGTGTGTGTGTGTGTGTGTGTGTGTGTGTGTGTGTGTGTGTGTGTGTGTGTGTGTGTGTGTGTGTGTGTGTGTGTGTGTGTGTGTGTGTGTGTGTTTGTTTGTCTGGCTTTATGTGTGTGTGAGAGAGAGAGAGAGAGAGAGAGACCTGAGAGAGTTTGTGAGAGAAGAAGGAAAATAGTAGTTTAGCATGAGATGAAATGGCTGTGTAAGACGCCTTAAGCATTTGACCAAAAATAAACACAAAAATTGCTCATGAGGGCGGTTTGAAGTTCTCCCCAATGTCTTAACACTGTGTGCACAATGAAGGCTTTCATATCCATTTGGGAGGGCATGTCCTGATGAAAAGTCATATTGGAAATGAGTAAGCGTGGCATGGCTTGATGTCTAGAGTATTCCTACTCAGTGATGGTACACTACACCAGCTATTGGTGCAAATACACTGACCCTGAGGACATAAACTCTATACAGAGATATGTTTTTAGTTTCGCTTCATAATGGAAAAGAACTCATATGGGACTATCCAACTACATAGTCTAAAAACTCCCAACAGGCTAAAGACTTTCCACCCATTGAGTTGCACACGTGTGAATAGTGGGGTTTCTGCTTCAACACTACACTGCAGAAGCGCCGTTTTAAAATTAGACTGCATATGATATGGGCTTACATAGTCACCACCAGCAGTGGCTTTCAAACAAATACGAATTTGTGTTATCATTTGAAAAAAACGCTTCTCAGCAGATGGGCTGACAAAGATGTGTTGCACCATGGCTCCATCACCATATCTACATTTCCTGCACTTCTTACAATCTGGAGGTTGATTCCTGACCGACTCGATCGCTGTTTATAATACTTTCCGGCTGACTTTCTGCTACGCCAGAGCGGTGCAAGTACGTACTTGACATGGTGGCTCTAAATGCAAAGCGTTGATAAGATCAGGTGTGTCCATAGCAACTTCTGTCTGTGATTCAGTGGAAAGCCCCAATCTACCATCATCCACCCACACCCCCATGGACCGTTACAACCGATTTGAATCTCCAGTCATGATAATATGCGAATAAGCTTTTACCTTTGTGGACTTCTCAAGCCCTACATCCTGCTTGCCCAGTTCCTGCCTCACAGGAAGTCTAACCACATGCACTCGCCCAGTCTTTCCTCCCTGTGTGTGTTTGTTTGAAGTCTCTGCTCTCCTGTCCAGGTATATTGATTTTTTTTTAAAAAAAATATGGAGCCACAGGCTTCTGTTAAACAGCTGAGGATGCCTCACAGACGCTAGCGGAACCATAGCACGAGCAACCGGGGACCGGTGCACACTCCAGTACAGGCAAATCACAAAACCATTTGCTGAGCTTCTCGGCAAAATGACCATCCATCCATTTTGATGGTTGCTCGGCTCGACTCGATTGCCGCTTGTTTGCTACACCACCACCTTGACAGTTAGTCTGCAGATGCGTTTCATTCAGAACGATCTGAAAGTTCCTATGCTAGCAAAATTGAGAGGAGGAGAAAGAGGAATTGGTGAGAAGCAGTTTAGCCATATGAGACTGATACATAGCTAAGCTACAAACTGTTTGTCAGCCGAGGGAACGAGTCGTCATCTCTCCTGAACTTTGGTGCTTCTTTTTGCAGCATCCCATATGGCAGTTGTCCATGGATGCTGGTTGTGATTCCCAGTCCTGTTGTTTGGCTCGACACCGCCACGATTAGTGGCAGGAATGGCACATTGCAGGTCTCGCACCATATGCCAGGTTGCACACAATGGCACCGGGTGCAGAGGGCACTGTTTGGCCCGGCCCGGCCAGGCAGAAAGCACGACGGTCGGTCGGGCTCAAACAATTCGCCGCAGCCAGACTCGCTCTTGATTATTTTATCTTTGTAATTAGCAGCACAGTCTAAAAAAGTCCAGACAAAGTGGGCGACTGTTCCCACGCCCCCCCCCCCCCCCCCCCCCCCCCGGAGCAGTTGGATTTCTGTGTCGGTTTTCTCGGAACTGCTTTTAGGCTAAATGCTTTATTAATACCCAGGCCTGTGCTGTGCTGTGGTGCCTCACCCGAGACCGCAGATGTCAACATTTTCCATAACGCTTATTGCTGATTGGCTCGTCCATATTTAGCATAGCATTTGCAAAACCTTGAATCAACTGTATGTTGTAATTTGCTTTTTCAAGATGTTTTTTTAATGGCAAGCACAAGCAGCGATAGCGGATGTTATCCTGTTATCCTTGTTGTGGTTGGGTATGTTGTCACGTTGGAAGGAAAGGAGAAATAAGTTCACCTGTCATTCCATCTAACTGCTGAGGCTATCCATTAGGCCAGTGGTTCTCAAAGTGGGGTACAGGAACCCTTGGGGGTCTGCGACCCATAGCCAAGGGGTCCGCAAAATAATTTACTTTAAATGGCAGTTGTGGTTTGTGGTCTGCTGAGGCTATCCACCAGGCCTATACTCTGCTGTGACCTGGGTTGGGCCTCCCAGTGAAAACTATGCTGTTGTTAGTGTCGGGATGTTTTTCTTTTTGAATCGTTGATTTTGTAGTTGGCTTGGGAATGGCTAATAAGCAGCCAACAGGAATGTAGTACTCCGAGTTAGTTAATGTATATGGCAACGCTTTTATGAAAAGCCCTTTACACACACTGTACGCACACAAACACACACCCTCTGCTCGGCCTGCTTTACATAATAAACTCGGGTCGTTAAACGGGCAGCAGGGAAACGGTTTGAGCACATTTTTAATGAAGTGTGTTCAACACGCAGCTAATGAATATCTGACTGGCCAGTAATGGTGTGTTTGCATACGGATGGGCACTTTAAAATGTCCGGAGTGGAGAGCTTGGGGCTCGTGCGTGCGTTCACTGTGCTGGCTGTTTGCAGGACGCACACATACATTTTAGCGGTGTGCAGGGGAGTCCTGTTCCCCCTGGCAGAATCCGTCTGGCTTACATCATCATCAGCAGCAGCAGCAGCAGCAATAGTAGCCAGTCAGCACTGCCAGACCGTGACCTGGGTGATTTGCAGCCGCTGGGAAACGTTAGCCGATAAACCGCCTGTGAACGTGACCAGCCCACCACACAACCACACACAACCACACACAACCACACACACACACACACACACACACACACACATGTACACCCATACACACGCTGTTGCCATGATGGTGCCAGGCACACACACACTCACACTCACACACATACTCATACGCACACACACACACACCTACACTACACTAAATACACAGACAGGTGCGCACTAACACACACACTTGGCTTATATGCATATACACACACGCTCTCACACTTCGCAGAAGAGCATTGCACAGGTCAGCAGTTGAGTTTTATATGGGGTGTGTCTGGAGAGAGATGAAGTGGAGCTGTGATGGCCCTATAACCTGCAGCGCTCAGCGCTTTCCAGGGGAAGAGAGCAGCCGGTGTGGGCCTAGTCGAGCAGCATCTGTATTGAGCTCAGACGTGTCCAAATAAATTGACTTTTTGGATGAGGATTATGAAAAAGCTGCTTCCTGTTATTTTGGTATGCTCCAGGAAGTGAGTCATTGCTTGCTAATGCTTTTTCTTTTTTTGGCAAGGCGGCGGAAGGTGATGACTTGAGTGGGTTTTTTTTGGTTCTGAGGAGGCCAGCAGCACATAAAAAAACACGTTCGCCTTGCCTGATTCGGTTTAGCCGCGTCCGGTTAATGAGAGCAGTTTGTGTTCAGGAGGAGAGTGGCTGTAATGTCTTTGAATCGTAAGCCTCTAGATGAACATCCTGCAGTCCGAGTGAGGCATGTGTCTGAAAATAAGCCCGGCCAATCCAATCTGTCTGCAAGCCAGCGGCTGCCCCTTTGTCTGCGGGACCTGAGGCGCAGATTTATCGTTGAGGATATAGCCCATTGTGTTGTTAGCAAACTGATTGTTCAAGAGACGACAGAGCCTGAGGAGAGAGAGAGATGTTTGTGTGTGTGTGTGTGTGTTTGTATGTGTTTGTGTGTGTTTGTGTGTGTTTGTGTGTGTGTGTGTGTGTGTGTGTGTGTGTGTGTTTGTCAGTGCGAGAAGCGGTGGGGGAGTTTGGGTGCGTAGTTCCTTGAGCCATGTATTCTGTTTTTCTGGCAGTTTGTCCTCAAGGTCTGCACCAGAATTAGGAAAGTGGCAGTGCCTATTCATTTGTATTCTTGTCTCTCTCTCTCTCTCTCTCTCTCTCTCTCTCTCTCTCTCTCTCTTCTCTTTCTCTCTCTGTCTCTGTCTCTCTCTCTCTCTCTCTCTCTCTCTCTCTCTCTCTCTCTCTCTCTCTCTCTCTCTCTCTCTCTCTCTCTCTCTCTGTGTGTGTGTGTGTGTGTGTGTGTGTGTGTAAGATACTGTGTATTAGTGCAGACAATTCTTAATGCTGAACTGATGGTTAAAATGAAATGTAGATTATGAGTAATGTAGAACTAATCTGTGAACTGATATGAATCATCACATGGAGAAGACAAGGACCCCACACAATACCAAAATGGTTGTAGCCTATAGCCTACGGTCTTATTTTAATCGGTCAACTGGATTGAATGAATTAGATCAACACAGTGGAGATTTCCATAAATGCCCCAAGCGCTGAGCAGCATCAAGCAACAAGTTGGACCGTGTGGAGGCAGACATGGCTGAGACTGGCTCAATACAACAGTAGCCCCGTTTACATGGACACTTCTATTCCGATTAGAAACGGAAAAAACAGCTCAATCGGAATAAAAATCGTCATATAAACACCTCAATCGGAATG
This sequence comes from Sardina pilchardus, assembly GCF_963854185.1. Classification (NCBI taxonomy): domain Eukaryota; kingdom Metazoa; phylum Chordata; class Actinopteri; order Clupeiformes; family Clupeidae; genus Sardina; species Sardina pilchardus. The sequence continues at coordinate 27,617,361 of NC_085013.1, forward strand.
AAAATCCTGATCCGATCAGAATTGTAATCGGAATAGAAGAGGTGGTGTAGTCCGTTCCTATTCAGAATGAACGCTCATGTATACGGTCATTCGGATTGACTGTAATATCCTCCCAATGAAAAGTAACAAACAACCGCTATTCCGATCAAAGATTCTAAAGCGCTAACAGACGTCTGATCGGAATAGAATGTAGCCCATGTAAACAGACGGCGCAAAAATGTTCAATCGGAATAGTTTGATCGGAATGACAAAAAACTGTCCATGTAAACGTGGCTAGTGACTATGTTTCCATGCACGCCATGTTCCGATTAAGGACCATAGTCTGGTTATAGCAATATTCAGAATCAGATGTTTCCATGAGAACCAGAAACGGAATATTGCATTTTGCGACATGCTTTGGAAGTAGTATCTGTGTCATGATGTCTCAACGGTTTCTTGAGACATCATGACATTCATTTCGCAACCACAAAATAAGGGAATTTGGCCAGATTAAAGCTTCAATTGTTTTGCATTTTAGCCTTATAATAGGCCGCTTTGATTGAGAAGTTTTAACCAATTCTTGCAGTGTGCGCAAAACCTGCGTCTTTGAGCATTGTGATACTTTCACCTATCGACATTTAAAGTTTCAGGTTTTAATAAAAATTGAGTTCATCTTCATTCAAAAAGTGCAAACGTATTGGCACACTTTTCACTTTGTTTGGAAAGTGTCAGGGCATCCAAGCAACCTACAAAAATTCCTTATACGAACATGTGCAGATAGAATTTAATATTCCGAAAGGGGCGTTTTCCGACTAATGTGTTTCCATGCAGAAGTATTTCGATTAAAAGAGGCATTGGCTATGGTAGGGGTGTTATTCCATTTTTAAGTATTCCGAATATGACCTTATTTTGGTTATGGCATCTTGAATATGGTGTTTACGTGGCTCATGTGCAATTGGAATATTATTATATTCCATTTTTATATTATATTGTTATTCCGAATAAAACAGGAATATGGTTTGCATGAAAGCGTAATCATTGACTAATCGGTATGAATAAGCATCTGGCATGAGAACCGAACTAGGCTGGTCCTCGGTTATTATTATTCTTCTTAATCACACTTCCCATTTCCAGAAGTTAATCCCCGAGAGGTCTGATGTAAAGACGGGAGTTCCCAAAGGTGGCCATTATTACAATAGCATGTTTTTCTGGTGAAGGACACACACCCAGGTCTTTCTGATGGAGGATACCATGAAGCACTCATGGCCCCTGTTGTTTTCTTTTAAATGTTGGACTCCTGTGTTAGATGTTTTCACTGTTTAGACAGTGTTCACACATGCCTGATACTCCACGTACGGCAAAGGGGAACTGATCCAGGATACAATCTCTCACTCACTCGCTTGCTCGCTCACACACACACACACACACACACACACACACACACACACACACTCACACAGCATGCACACACAGCACTCACACAGCATGCACACACCCACACACACACATGCACTCTTTTCCTCTCCTCCCCTCCACACACACAAACTCATAAAACACACACCCCCCCCCCCCCCCACTAAGCCACTCGGCCCTTGCTTCTGTGTGGAAAGAGAAGTCCGGCAGGCTGTGCATTATGCAGAAGCACGGAGCTCCAAGCACCCTCGAAATCTGTGTGGCGTCATCCCGACATGAACTCGAGTTACCCGGGCGACGCGGACGCAGTCGCCCGCTTGCCGCTGTTGCCACGGCGTTGCGTTGCTGGATGCTGAAAAATTCATGGTGTTGCAGGGTCATCAATACCGTCGCCCGATGAGCGTTCAGAAGAAGGCGTGCCATGACCACAACGGGGTCGAGTCCGGAATGAATCTGACCCAAGGAAGTGTGGTCAGCCATCAGCCAGTGAAGCCAATGACAGTCAGAATTCTCAAAGAGCTTTTCCTTTGCTTTGAGTTTGCTGTGAACATATTGGCAAACAACCGGTCTGAGGCGGTAGCCTAGCTCTCCACGAACGTAAATGGTCGATGTTAGAGTCAAAATTGTTAGTCAAATGATTTTGATTATACCAAATTAACGTTCAATAAAATGTTCTACGCCCTGAATGGTCATTTGTCTACGTTCATCGACATTTGAATGCACCTCTGGCATTTTAGCACCGCATCTGTGATCTGTTCTCCCCAAGACCAACTGCCATCTCAATAGCCGGTGGAGTCTGTCCAGTCGGTGATATAAATGGCTTCCACCGAACGATTTGTGGTTTTGTTTTGATTAGTCTGGAGGAAAGGCAGCCTCCTGATTGCTGGATTGGAATGGCAGCTGCACCCTGGAGTGGTTGGCGTTGTGTTGGTGTTTACCCCACTCTCTCTGTGTGTGTGTGTGTGTGTGTGTGTGTGTGTGTGTGTGTGTGTGTGTGTGTGTGTGTGTGTGTGTGTGTGTGTGTGTGTGTGTGTGTGTGTGTGTGTGTGTGTGTGTGTGTGTGTGTGTGTGTGTGTGTGTGTGTGTGTGTGTGTGTGTGTATGTGTATGTCAGACACTTGACCACCTGAAGCTCAAGTAATGTCAGCGATGGTGATTTAAGAGCTTTGAGTGCCTTAAGTCTTTGTTGTTTTTCATATCGACTAACGCGATTCCTGGAAGGCGAAGTCATATGTATGTTAAAAGTTCAGCAATACTTCATCATAAAGCCTGGGTTGTTTACAAAGCCCAGTGATGAATGTGTCTGGTTTCAGGCAAAAAAATACTGTTATACTGTTATGCGTGTGTGCGTATGTGTGGTTTCTTGAGTAAATCAGGATCATGTGAATTAGCCCAAAGGAGGTATTTGTTTAGTTTGATTTTGCTTGCTCTTTTTATGGTGTATGTGAGTGTGTGTGTGTGTGTGTGTGAGAAAGAAGAGATGTATGGAGGAATTCTTGAGCCCTCAGGCTGTTTGTCTCACTGCCTGACATGTAATTGCATCCTCTCTCTCTCTCACGCTGTCTCTCACTCTTTCTTTTTTTTTCTCTCTCTCTTTTTTATCTCACACACATACGTAATTGTAGCCTATACAATTCTGTAACTGAATTAGAGTTTAGGGGGAGGAGGATGGCATGAATCTCCTCAATCACTCGGAGACAGCAGTACAGTAGAGTACAGTAGAGCGCGGCGGCCCCCCCCCCTGCTCCACACGCTAGCTTAATAGCTCTTTGTCCGATGCGCTAGTAGGTATTCACACTGCTATTCAGACCTGCGCTACAGTAGGCTATGACACACGTTTCCCTGTGCCATTGTTCTTTCAAAAATGCAAAGGGCGTGGTTCTGTGTTTCTTGTTTGCACCGAGCACTTCTTCAGGCAAGTTCTTATATGTCCGCCGTAAACACCCTGTCAGAGTAAACAGTTATATCAGCTAACTCCCCTGTGGGAGTAGCAGTGCGACCCAAATATTATAGTGATTTTTATCTCCGTCCAGTCCATATATACACTGATGGTTTGGTTCCTCAGATCTGTCCCTCTGGTGTTGGCTGTTTGGCTCCGTAGCGTTGGCTTTTGTCAGGGATTGAGTCATGCGAGCCAGAAGTGCACACGGGCACCGCGCTACAGTGAAACTGTGACTGGCTCATTAAAACGCCCGTCCAAATATTTGGACAAGCAGCTGGAGTGTTTGTTTGTGTAAGAATGTAGAATTGTTATCGAGGGCCCCAATTGGATGACTGTTTTGATTATGGGTTGTGGGGCGAGTGTGCAGGTGGGGGAGTTTCACCAGACCAGTGAGGCACCAGTGTCTGTGTGTCTGTGTGTCTCTGTGTCTCTGTGTCTGTGTCGTCTGTGTGTGTGTGTGTGTGTGTGTGTGTGTGTGTGTGTGTGTGTCTGTGTATGTGTATGTGTGTGTGTGTGTGTGTGTGTGTGTGTTCTTTTTTGTGCCCATCAGTAATGCCTCTTTGGGAGACACAACATACCGTAGAGCATCTCAAGGCAGCCTAATTGATAGTTGAGGTGACGAACACACACACCAGATCGTAGTGAGACTGCGCAGCACTGGTGCGTCTCCGTGCTCTGTTCTAGAAGAGCATCAACAGTCTCTGAGCAGAACACACGGTCTCTATGGCAACTTGATGCCACGTACTGTTAGCCAGTTAGCTGGAGGAGCACCTTTGCCCCAACGACACTACTGCAGAGTTGAGTGTACAGTACTGTAGCTGTAAAGGAGGTAGTTGACCTTGGCTGGACCGGTGACTTGTGTCCAGAGTGACAAGGAAATACTCCTAGTGTGTGTGGCTTGTATACAACACTGGGCTAATCAGCTCCGAATAAATGCTTTGAAAGAGCTCGGTGAGGGCTTTTTGTGGCTAGGACAAGACTCGGTCTTGTTGAGTGTCTTCCTCACCAGACAAAGGAAGTGGTCATAAACCTCAGAAACATCCTAACCAGTTTGGTTACCAGCCTTTTCACCAGAGAAGGCATCAGGCCTCTTTTGGCTTCCCACGTTATCCTCTAGTTCAGAGGCAGCATTTAAACTGGCTCTCTTAGAAGATTATTCTGCAAACTTTCCCTACACAAGCTCTGTGTGCCTGCAGAGACCCGTTGATGTTGTTGTTGTTGTAATTGTTGTTGTACACCTAGTCATTTGGCCCAGTGCATTATGGGCTTGTGGAAGAGCCAGGTGTCTGTAATGACGTGGAGATTATTTTTCCCTCCGTTCCCCTCCTGTGGTTTTCTTTGCTGGAGGTGTCACGTCACTCTCGAAACCGCACTGATGTCACCCTCTGGGCCCTTGGCCATGTCTATGCACCTCTCGCTTTCTTTTTTTCACACTCTCTTCAACCTCTCCTCGCTCTCGCTCTCTCGCTCTCTCTCTCTCTGCCTCAGCGCTTTCATCTTGTTCTCTCTGTCCTGGTGCAGAACACACAATGGCCTAATGGGCTTTAATGAGGAATATTACATCCATTAGCTCTGTAATATGGTGTGAATTTGAGAGAGTAGGCTAAGTGAGTTTGGGTGTGTGTGTGTGTGTGTGTAGCTGGGTGTCTGTATGTGTTTATGTGGGTGTCTACTAGTGTTATTTGTGTTTGTGTCTGTGTGTGTGTGTGTGTGTGTGTGTGTGTGTGTGTGTGTGTGTGTGTGTGTGTGTGTGTATATAGGCGAGACAGGGAGACAGTGATGGGTGAGAGACTGAAGTCTCCAGTGCTTTGTGTTTCCCTGTTTTTGTTGCTTTTCTCTATGGACAGGGTCTGTATTAATGATGTGCCTGCCTGCATATACCAGTAATTAGTGTTGTGGATGTACCCACTAACAAAGTGCTGTGAGACTTACACCAGTGGGATGAGAACTGTAATAACCTGTATTCTCACACACGCATACAGTACACAGACACACACACACACACTTTCTTACTAGCTTGACTAGACACTAGTCACACCCCACCCCTTACTCCCCTCTTTCTACTTCATTCTCTCTCTCTCTCTCTCTCTCTCTCTCTCTCTCTCTCTCTCTCTCTCTCTCTCTCTCTCACACACACACACACACACACACACACACACACACACACACACACACACACACACACACACACACACACGGTCTCTCTGTGTCTTTTTTCCTTTCTGGCCACCCTCTCACGGACCTGTGCCTACTAAACTGTGAATTTGAACATTTTAGGATGTGAGCAGATTCCTTGGGAATGAGCAGAGAATGAGTCCTAATATGACTTAAGCCCCCTTATGGCCTGGTCAGATTACACGATTTTGGCCCGAATTTGTCGTGACCGACAAGTTTACAGCATCGTATCCGATTTCAAATGGTCGGGCACGACATCGAACGCGGAGTGAATCTTATAATGTGACATGCTTCACGACTTGCGATTTGTCGTTCACGACGTTCTAAAACAGCCCGACAAAAAGTCTGGCTTGTCAGAAATTTGACGAGTCATATGACGCGACCGATGCTTTCGGTGTATGTGGCCACTCTCCCGACCAAGATGCGGAGATGTTTTCATAGTTCTAAAATCGTACAGTGTGACATGGTAGATAGTAAACAACAATCGTGAGCGACAAAAAAATCGTATAGTCTGACCAAGCCACCCACCCTGTGTACTCTGCTCACATCATTACCATATAGCCTCTGACCTACAACAGTACAAGCCTCCATAACCAGCCTGCCAGAGACATCTAGCCTGATTGCTTTCACTCAATAAAATGCTATGTTTTTATTGGGGGCGATTTGTATATCTGATTTGTGTGTTCTGCAGAGTAGTTGCTGTTGCGGTTTGGTTCCTCTTGTAAATAGGTCAGTAAATAATGTGGACGATTTACAAGCTAGGACCCTACAAGAGACTTGGGTTGTGTGTGTGAGCACTTGAGCTCAGCTCACTCAGCTGGACAGTCCGGAGACGGAGCGAGTGTGTGTTAATATGGGAAGAAGGAGAGGTGTGTTTTGGCAGAGCCTGTGCCAGCTTGCTTTAAGAACAATGGTGTTTACTGCTCTCCTTTGTTGTAGGGCTCGAGCAACCTTGAACTGACCACAAAAACACACACATACGCATGAGTGTGTGTGAGTGCATGGGCTTGTGTGTGTGTAAGTGTGTGTGTGTGTGTGTGTCTTATGTGTGTTATCTTGTTATCTATTCTTATCTTGTTTTGCTCTTTGCAGGTTGTCCGGGCCCTCTGGCTTTCTCTCCGATGGACCAGGAAACTACAAGTACAAGACTAAATGCACCTGGCTTATAGAGGGACAGTAAGTACACACACACACACACACACACACACACACACACACACACACACGTCGCACAGGCAGACTGACTAACCTGTTGTAATTAGGTAATCTCCTGTTGTAATTAGGTAATCTCAAATGAAGCATTGAGCAAGCACCTCTGATTTCATTAGAAAGAAAAGAAACTCAATCAACAGTTGTCGTCTACATGACTGACCAGACATGATCGGGTTCTGCCCCGTTTGCACGCTGCGGACCAGTCAAGCGAAACTCTGTTGTTGACAGACAGCAGAGAAACTGGAGGCATCATCATTCATTCATTCATTCATGTGTCTGATCTGCATGGTGTTCCACCTCTGCTTCTAGACTTGTAGAGTTGTTTATGTAAAACTGCTGTACATGGGTGGTCTCCCTGAACCGCACGATGTCTCCCAAAAACCTTGGATATGCCGTGGCCCGCCTTAAAACAACCGCCAAAACTCTCGTCTCGCCGACTCCTTGGTTTGCTGTCTAGTGCCACAGTGCTTTTTGACAAACAAAACAAAAATCCAGACTATTTTTGAGCAAGAGCACGTGCAGTACGCAGGAGTGTGCGCCTCTGTTTTGAATTATAATCTGTAGGTGCAGGAAATGGCGCTTTTTTTTTAACGAAGATCCTTGGGCTGGCTGGTCAGATCTCCACTCCATAGCTATGCCACCAAGGTAACGGAAATCCCAGTCTTTCCATGGCCTCTGTGAATTGCCCTTACATAAGTGCAACACAAGGGCAGCCACTGTGGAAGTACTGGGCAAGCGCACACACACACACACACACACACACACACACGCACACACGCCTTCCCCTGTCGCACAGCACTGTACTCATAAACTCATTTAGCTGATATAGGGCACCTTCTGGAGCCATATTCTTCTGTAACGACATTCAGTGTCCGTGCGTAAGCATAGAGTTAGCGTTGTTGTTACGCCAACAGACAGATGTGGACCGCCCCAGTTGTCTTGTGATGGTGTTGTTGTGTTAACCTTTGCTCTGGTTATGTTGCGCCATCATCATCACCACTTTGTCATGCAGTGTGACAACGTCCATGATTGTTTTAATAAGCAATCATTTTCCAGTATAGGCATTTGGGACATTCAGTATTTTTTAATTTGAATTTGAATTTGAATTTGAATGTGAATTGAACACAGCAGTTTCTTGAATTTCCCCTTGGGGATCAATAAAGTATCTATCTATCTATCTATCAGTATGTTGTGATATTAATTAATTTTGCTGAGTGGGCAAAGAGAAGCTTCCCTCTAAAGGGGAACAGGCCCACTCTATTTAACGCGTAAGCATGTTTAAGTAGCCGAAAATAAAAACTTTATATATGCATCATTTTTTGAGTGCCTCGGCTCGGATCTCTCTACTTTCCCACTCTATTTCTATCTTTGCCAGCCTTTGAGGAGCAAAGTCGCTGGAGTTCTAAACCTCCACCTTGCCATTATTTCCATCGAACAGGTCACCTCGTCAGCCGTTTTCCCTTACTTAAAAATATGTATTTCTGTACAGCATATGCCCACTATTCAGGGCAGGGGTACTGCTAGGGGGAGGGGTTAGGATGATTCTGAGGGCCCAGTACTGACAGGGGGCCCCAGAGAGCCCCCCCCCCCCCCATTATTACTTTTACCTATAATTAATGCTACATATTATTGGGGTGCCCAGAATTATTGTCCATCAGAGAGCCCACATTTTCTAGCAGAGCCCCTGCCACTGTCACACAGAAGCCTTGCTGAAGCTCATGTTATTCCTGTGTCTCTCCCTGTGAAGCTCATGTTATTCCTGTGTCTCTCCCTGTGAAGCTCATGTTATTCCTGTGTCTCTCCCTGTGAAGCTCATGTTTTACTTGTCTCTCCCTGCAGGCCTAACAGCATACTGCGGTTGCGGTTCAACCACTTTGCAACGGAATGCAGCTGGGACCACCTGTATGTCTATGACGGAGATTCCATCTATTCCCCATTGCTGGCTGCCTTCAGGTACCTTATGGCCCTGTGTGTGTGTGTGGGTGGGTGTGTTTGTGTGAGGGAGAGCGCGAGGGTGAGAGCCTATGTGTGTCATGGCAAGGAGATCATGTCTGTGCCAACTGCAAGAGACTGTGTGGTGTGCGTGTGTGTGTGAGAGCGAGAGAGAGAGAGAGAGGGAGTGTGGGTGTTTGTTTGGCTGTGGGGGCTTGTTTTCCCTGTTTCTTATGAATTACAGTTGGTGGTTGGTACTCGGTCTAAAAAATTCTGTAGAAACATGTACAGTGTTGTGTGTGTGTACAGGAGAGGTTTGGGTTGTTTGTTTAATGGTTTAATGTGCTGTGACAGAGAGATTTGAGGTATGAGTCATTTCGTAATCAAGTGTATCAGCAGTGCTCAGATATAATTGTTTGTGGTGTGGCGAGACGGTGTTGTGATTGGTGAAACGCTAGAGCTGTGTGTGTGTGTGTGTGTGTGTGTGTGTGTGTGTGTGTGTGTGTGTGTGTGTGTGTGTGTGTGTGTGTGTGTGTGTGTGTGTGTGTGTGTGTGTGTGTGTGTGTGTGTGTGTGTGTGTGTGTGTGTGTGTGTGTGTGTGTGGTGTCAGTGAGTTAAGTGGTTTATAGCGGGATTGTGTCTGAGGCAGGGAGTCGTCACTCCTGCCCTGCTAATCCCTGATCAGCTCAGGACACACACACACACACACAGACCTCAGGTCAAGGGGCAGTAGGACACATTGTGGGAAAGAGTCTTTTTGCCACACACACACACACACACACACACTTCAGAGATGTAGCCCCAGAAAAATCTGTTCTCGGCTTATGTACTTTATCGGGACTGACTTTCACGCCACCTGACGGAACCTTTTAAGTCTGTTTCACTGAAGCAGCCCTGGCTCAACCTGCCCATTCATTTATCCACTGATCAGATAGCTGAAGTGTGAATATGCAATGCATGAAGTCATTGAGAATTCAAATGCAAATGTTAAAAGAATCCTTGACTTCCAACTGAGAAAATGAGAGAGAGAGACAGAGAGAGAGAGACAGAGAGAGAGAGACAGAGAGAGAGAGACAGGAGAGAGAGACAGAGAGAGAGAGAGAGTGCACCTGTTACATTGTCCGTCAGTAGTCAATCTGCTCAGTGTGGACAGGGAGAGTGAGGGAGTGCGGTCTTTATGTGTTGTTGTCATTGGGCACTCCAGTGTCTTCCAGCTGGCTCAGCTCTTAGGCTAGCAGTGCGGCACTGGGACACTCATTATGGAAGGACAACACAGCACAGAAAGGCTACTGGGAGTACATCATGTCTCTCTCTCTCTCTCTCTGACACACACACACACACACACACACACACACACACACACACACACACACACACACACACACACACACACACACAGAGACTTACATTCAAAGACCTGGCCTCTCTCTCTCTCTCTGTCCCTCTCTCTCTCTCTCTCTCTCTCTCTCTCTCTCTCTCTCTCTCTCTCTCTCTCTCTCTCCCTCTCTCAAAACACACAGACTTGCTTTCCACTCCCCCCCACACACACACACACACACACACCTCCTCTTGCTCACACACACACACACACACACACACACACACACACACACAGGCACAGAGGGATTGTCTCCAGGCAACTCTCCAGCAGTGCGGTAGATATGCAGCTCCATTCAGTGGCCTGTGTTTGTGTCTGTGTCTGTGTAATACGGGAGCTTCAGTGTAAAGTGCATTGGCTCTAATGAGATGTGTCTGAATGCGGGGGTGGGGGGAGTGGGGGGGTGTTATTATTATGCCAGATGCCTACTGTAGCTCTTGGTCTGAATGTTGATATCTATGCAGCCTGTTGACTGTATGCAGACCTGTGAAGATGTGTTATTGTATGTATTTATATGTGTGTGTGTGTTTGTTCCAGTGGCTTGATTGTCCCAGAGCGCTACGGTAACGAGACGGTCCCTGAAGTGGTTGCAGAGTCCGGATTCGCCCTCCTCCACTTTTTCAGCGATGCCGCGTACAACCTGACCGGCTTCAACATCTCCTACAGGTATACACACACACACACACACACACACACACACACACACACAGAGTCCCACAGAGAGGCAATCCCACAGCAGACGGAGCCTCGTGTCTCTTCCCCTAGCACCAAGTGTTAACATGCCCATCAGGTCATTTGAATGTTATCAGGAAGGCAATTTTGATTTGACTGCGTGCACTCTTCAGAAAAGGAACACACAGATGCTGTCAGGGCAGCTGAAAAGGGGATTAGAGAAAGAACCAGAGGAGAGAGAGAGAGAGAGAAGAAGGGACAGAGAGAATAAAAGAAGACAAGAGAAGGCGAAGATGAAAGGCAGGAGAGAGAGACAGGGAGTCAGAGAGAGGGATGTCTTCTTTGACCTCTGCCAACACTGAGGGGACTACTGATTGGGAGGCTTTCGTTCTGTGCTGGCACAGTCTCCATGGTGACCAAAATCGGCGGGCCGGAGGTTGTAAAAGACAGACAGACACACACACATACACACACACACACACTTATACACACCGAAACGAAAACAGACACACACTGAAGCACATCAAAGTTTGGGCTAATACAAGTAGAATGAAAGCCTTAGACACACACACATGCATACTTAACTCAAAGACATCAAACAGCTTGTTTCTGTTCTATTCAGCAGCGATACCCCTGTTTACTTTATTCTTGGGTCGGGGGAGGGCAGAGTTATGAAGGGCTTACTAATGCACCTCACTGCAATGCCACCCCCAGTGAACTCATATTTATTTGCAAAACATAAACAACATGGCAGGGCATAGACATAACATCAAATGTTGTCAAAGACGAAATAACATTCCACAACTGATTAGGTTAATTGACAACATGATTGGGTACAGAAGAAGGGAAGATGGGAAGATATTAACAACTCAATAAAAATAAAACTGTGAGGGCAAATAATGCAACAGTTAAGAATAATTCTCCTCAAATGGCAAAGAATTCCTCATCTATTTCACATAATATCATTAGAATATTAAAGGTGCTCTAAGTGTCTAAATGCTTAGCATCTAATCAGGCTTATAGAGTTCATATGTGGTGCCTGAATTCAGGCTTGAGCTCGGCCATGTACGATGTCAAAAAAGACGTCTCTGTATTGTCCCTGAATGTATTTGATCATTTCAGGCACAGGTAATTTCCTGTTTATCAACCCTGTCTAAGTGTCTAAATATCTCATCATTCAGTAGCTGCCTGTCCTCTGAATACACTGTAAAATAAATGCGGTCTCTGTGGACAGCCCAGGCTCCGAAAAACAGCAACAAAAACAGCCTGGTCCAGCCTGGACCAGGAAACATAACAAACTGTTCCAGCCAATCACTGACGAGATAAATGATAAACGAGAGCTTCAGTTGCACGGGAGGGAGGGTGATCCCAGAAAGTTGGCATGTTCCTTTAAAACCTATATTGGATGTCTGGGATCTTCAGGGCCTTCAGATGCCACTGCATGAAAACAGACATGATTCTGTTATAAAAATCACAGGTTAAAACCCCATGCCGAGAAGAAAGTTTCTTGGTGTTTTGAGCCCCCAACGTTGTCTTCAAGGCAGCGCTGCCTGGAAGGTGCTATGGTTAAGGTTAGGGTTAGCGGTAGGATTAAGTGCCTTTAAAGTCAACAGTGGCAGCGCTGCCTGGAAGACGACGTTGGGGGCTCAAAACACTATCGAGAAGAAACCATAGTTACATATATATGCTCTTTATTTCAGAACCTATTCATATTATAGGAAAAATAATATATACATATGCTATGTATGTGCATGTAAACATGTCTGTGTCTGTGTCTGTGTCTGTCATGCAGGATAAACACGTGCCCCAATAACTGCTCGGACCAGGGTGTGTGTCGTGACGGTGAGGACGGACGTGTGCTGTGTGAGTGTGACGAGGGCTGGAAGGGTCACGCGTGTGATATCCCATCATGCCCCGCTGGCTGTGGGCATCCCCAGAGGGGGTCCTGCCGCACTGGCACCTGTGTCTGCAAGTCCAGCTGGCAAGGTGGGTATGGACACACACACACACACGCACACACACGCACGCAGGCTCACACACGCGCACGCACGCAGGCTCACACACAGACACGTGCACACACACACACACACACACACACACACACAAATAAGCTCACACTCAAACTCTAACACACTTGCACGTGCAAGCGCTCAGGCACACACACACACACACATACATACACATTCACACAAGCACACACATACACACACACACACACACAAGCACACACTCACACTCTAAAATGCTCGCGCGCACAAGCACACATGCACACTCACACCATCTAGTCGTTCTGTCAACACTCCCTCTTCCTCTTCCACTTTCTTCCACCCTTCCAACCCACAATGTCCTCTTTGTCCTCCCCCTCTCTTTTTCCCTCTGCTCTTGTGTCTCTCTATCCCAGATTCTATCCCTCTCTTTTCACACCCTCCCTACATTCGCTCTCAATCATACCCCTCTCTCTCTCTCTCTCTTTTCCTTTCACGCTCTCTCCCTCCCTCTCTTTCTCTTTTACTCCATCTCTCATCCTCTGTTTGAAGATGTGTTGATTCATGTATTTGTCCCTGCTTGACCTATCCATCTGCGCAAGGCTCTGCACACAAGGAACCGTTTGTGTGTGTGTGTATGTGCGTGTGCGTGTGCGTACACACGCATGTGTGAGTGAGTGAATGAGCGTTTGGAAGTTTAGACATTACGTTTATTTAGTAGCAGCCTTGTGACAGTTGGTCACACACTCTCTGTCGTACAACTTGTCTGGGTGTTTGCAGTGACGCCTTACTGAAAGATTAAAAGACACTCTTGTTTTTTCTGATATCCATGAAATGCCAAATCAGTGTCACATGATTAATTTAATCTAGCCGGTCATGTGTTCTGAGTGTTTGTGTACACACCACACACACACATACACACACACTTTAATGCTGACTATGTCCGTTCTGTGCTCTACAGGGACAGACTGTTCCATCCCCGTCCCAGGCAATGTGTCCTATTGGAGGAGAGAGGAGTTTGATGACCAGGGCCTGTCCCGGGCCTCCCATAAGGCCGTGGTGCACGAGGGCCTCATGTGGGTGGTGGGGGGCCACGCGTTCAACTACACCGACTACCAGATGGTCAAGGCGTAAGTACTCACGGTAGCAAGCCACAGAGAGAGTGGACGCACTTCCTCAGACACGTACAGTAGGACTTCCTCAGAAACAGAGGTCTTCCTCAGACACATACTGTAAGACTTCCACAGACACGTAGGACTTCCTCAGAAACAGAGGTCTTCCTCAGACACATACTGTAAGACTTCCACAGACACGTAGGACTTCCTCAGAAGCATTGGACTTCCTCAGATACATAAGACTTCCTTAGGACATTCATTTGCCCATTTTGTTTGGTGGACTAGAGATTTCCTAGCCTGGCTCCGCCTTCCTATGTACTTCCGCTCAGTTTTAATTTCCCTTCAGTACGTCGTCTGGGTCTATGGTATATTCGCGGGTTTTTCTCAAGACAAAAATGTGCAGGTCCAATCAGAGGGAGTAGCTGAGAACAATGTCAGACGTTGAGGTTGTACGCTAATTTAAGCATTTCGCGTCATGACCAAACGTTAGCAATTGGTCATGCCAGATCTGAGTGGCTCTGGGCAGGTCCAATAGTTTTAAACCTCAACAGAGTATCCGCATTCAGGGAAGGTCACGCTTCGCAATGATTGAATGTACGAGAGTGTGGTAGGACCAGGCTAGAGATTTCCCTTCACAGGTTCAGATTGCCATGAAGCTGATGGTCAAAGACGTTCACGGTGATGATTAAAGATTGTGAAGCAGAGCAGAGCACTCTTGAATCTTTGGTCATGATCATTCAGGTTCTGCGCTTGTGGAACCTTTTAAAAATTATTTTATGGTACACTGCAGGGCTCTAGATTTCAATCTGGATTTGGCCAGTGAGGAATAGTTAGGGCCTGTTGAGAGTTGGATGAATAACATAATGTTATTTCTGAACTCTTGATGAGTTGGGCAAAATAGAATTGGTGGTTTGTTAGGCTACAGTACTACTTATTGGGCAGCTGAACATTACTTGTTGGTTAGCGTACCATTTAAATTGTTTCTGTTAAAGCAACACTAAAGAGTTTTTCGTACCTTAAAATAATGTTTCCAAAATCATTTCAGCGGTTCATCAACTCGTAACAGGATGAACGGCACTTCTGCTTTCACTTCGTGGCCCTCTATCGGCTATAACCGCACTATGTAACTTTACCAGATTGGGTAGTGTATCTGTAGTTCCATGAAATTAGACATAAGAAACTACAAATTAGACTTGCTCCGATGTCGCAATAGATCATACTTTCATAAAAGCATGCAACATACATGTTGTCTGTAGACATCGTTATTTGCTGGATAAACAAATAGCGTGCGTGCGACAGAGGAAAAGTGCTTTAGTGTTGCTTTAAGTTATGTGCTGGTCACCGCTTACCAACGATCACCTTTCTAGCTAGACAGCTAACTTCATATAATGGATACTATTACCGACATAGGGTGACCGTATGAAGGAGATGCAGCCCATCTTGTCCACTTCATGACCTCCACAAATGGGTCCACTGTTGTCGCTTTTCCCCTTTTTTCTTCTGAACAGAAGATCGCTAACACAACACACACTGCCTCTGTAACCATTGTCGACAGTTCATAACCATTTCCCAGACTGCATTGCACATAAACTCCTTTTTTTATTTGCAGTAGACTAGGAGGCTATGTGGAGGACATGTTGCTTCCAGAGAAGTGGGAGAAGTTCGTGTTCATTCAGTGAGCCCTCTGGGATGTAATCTTAATCAAATCCCCTAGTGTGTGAAGGCCCCTTTGTTTTCGAATCTTGTAGTGGGTGTGTGTGTTTCCGATCAGAGAGAAGATTATCGGTTGAGATTATCTTTATGTGCGTGATGCCACCTGATTTTACAATTGCAGAAGATTTGAAAATCCTGTAATGTAAGCCCAGCTTCAGACACACACACACACACACACACACACACACACACACACAGAGAGACAGACGCACACATACAGACACACTACAATAGGATGATAGAACTACACTGTTCATTCAGATTACCAGCTTCCATCCAAAGAGGGCGGACGTATTTGACATTTAGCAGCACATGTACAGTATTCCCACTCTGGGTGTGCTGCTGGTTGATGACCCTTTGACCTCAGTGCCAAGAGATGATGGCAATTTGTAGAAAAACTCATTAACATCCGTGTGTTGTCAGAGATGGGAGGATCTCATGTCCGTGTGGCTCTCTCTCTCTCTCTCTCTCTCTTTCTCACTCTGCCTCTCTGTCTCTCTCTCTGTCTGTCTCTCATTCTGCCTCTCTCTCTCTCTCTCTCTTTCTCACTCTGCCTCTCTGTCTCTCTCTCTCTCTCTCTCTCATTCTGCCTCTCTCTCTCTCTCTCTGTCTGTCTCTATCACTCTGCCTCTCTGTCTC
Source organism: Sardina pilchardus (assembly GCF_963854185.1). Lineage (NCBI taxonomy): Eukaryota > Metazoa > Chordata > Actinopteri > Clupeiformes > Clupeidae > Sardina > Sardina pilchardus. Next base: position 27,633,515 of record NC_085013.1, read on the forward strand.
TCTCTCTCTGTCTGTCTCTCATTCTGCCTCTCTCTCTCTCTCTCTCTCTCTGTCTGTCTCTCATTCTGCCTCTCTGTCTCTCTCTCTCTGTCTGTCTCTCATTCTGCCTCTCTCTCTCTCTCTGTCTGTCTCTATCACTCTGCCTCTCTGTCTCTCTCTCTCTGTCTGTCTCTCATTCTGCCTCTCTCTCTCTCTCTCTGTCTCTCTCTATCACTCTGCCTCTCTCTCTCTCTGCCTCAGGTTCAATCTGTCATCTGAGAGCTGGATGAGCCTGAACCAGTCAGTGAACTCAGTGACCCCTCGCTATGGCCATTCTCTGGCCGTAAACAAGGTACACGCACACACACATGCACACACACACACACACACACATGCACATACACGGTAGTGTTTGAGAGATGATGATGTGTCATTTGAATTAAGCACAGATTGGTAACATCTACTGAATGTTTTGTTTAGGATAAGCTTTACATGTTTGGAGGCAAGATTGATTTCACTGGGAACGTCTCGGCTGAGCTGTGGGTATTCCACATCCGGAACCAGTCCTGGGCTCTGGTGCCGGCGCGGGTTAAGGAACCATACGCGGTGGTGGGCCACTCAGCGCACACGGTCCAGATGAAGCCGGACGGGTCAGAACCGGTCATGCTGGTCATCTTCGGCCACTGCCCCCTGTACGGCTACATCAGCAAGGTCCAGCAGTACAACATCCGTAAGTAATCTCTCACGCGCACATACTTATACCATAATTTCCAAACTATTAGCCGCGACTTATACATTGATTTTACAAAAAATAATTAAACTATGAGGTTTATAAACGGGGGCTGTTAATATGATGTTAGTATAATGTTAATATGGTTTTGTTTCTTTTAACTTGCATAAAACACTGTCCTGTCATTTATTCACAATGTGGCTAATGCACAGAAAATGACTGTACCCTTAACACACACATCTGACACACATCAATCATGTACATGTATACACAAACCCAGATATGAGTGCACATGTGCACATGCACCCTCTCTGTCTTGCCTCTGGCACAGCCACAGACAGTTATTTTTCTTCTTGAGCTCTATAGCACCCTCTGGTGTTTGTTTTGTAAAAGTACAATTTAGATCAGCGATGGAGCTAGACCAAATCATATTCATTCATTAACAATTTGCCTAAAATTGCTTCTAAACCCAACTTAATCTGCATAAGGTTGCGTCCATCTTTCTTGCTTTCTATAGTTCTCAATGAATGCAATACTCACACTCTCGACTCGCACACTGTTATACTCAAACACACACAGCATAACAACATGCTGTTATCTGAAAAGCATTGACAAAATTGTATGAATATTTATACTCTACAAAAACTGTATGAATACTTGTAAATACTGCACAAAAACAATATGAAAAGGATGCCCCCCCCGAAATTGACCCACCCCCTTGTGTTGGACTAAGCAGGGGACCACTGTTCGAGATCATCATTTGGTTTTCTTGCACTCTCATATTCCTCTCCCATTTCTTTTTATCCCTTTATTCCCTTTCTCTCTGTTTTTCTCACTGTCAGTTCAAATCAATGAACTTAATTTATTAAGATTCTCTTGCATACGAAGCCCTTCAGTGTTGAGAAAGTAAAATAGTATGTGCCATATTCTCGAATTTAGTCTAGGGTTAGTCTCAATGTACGTGAAGAGGAGCTGACCCTTTAGACAACATTTGATTATTAATTAACAATTGTTTAATGATCCGTGTGTCCGCCTCCCTCCAGTGAAGAGCGAGTGGAGCGTGCTTGACCCCCAGGGGGCGCTGGTTCAGGGTGGCTACGGGCACAGCAGCGCCTACGACCCGCACACACGCGCCATCTTCATCCACGGCGGCTACAAGGCCTTCAGCGCCAACAAGTACGGCCTGGCCGGGGACCTCTACCGCTACGACGTCGACAAGAACATGTGGTATGTGTGTGTGTGTGTGTCACAGGATGGGGATTAGAAACCCAGGGCAAATATTGTAATTATTAGATATTTATATTTAGTTAATATTTAGTATTTAGTTAATACCTTTTTTTTTTTTTTTTTGAAGATTTGAGGGAATTAGGAAAATCAATGATGTCTGATCTGGAAGGTCCAGAATGATGCATCATGAATCGGCTAAAAATCATTGCAAATATGTGAAGATTACAACCAGTTGAGAAAAAATATGCATTAATTTGGACTCTTGGGAAGCAACAAGTTCGTACCTTTCGTCCCTCCTATAATTTGTCTGCAGCTTATTTTGTTAAAAAATCGTGAGGAAATCGTATAAATCACACCGAACCGTTAATCGTCACATCTGTAGTTTACAAGAATCTGATCCTGTCAGTGTGCTAGTATTGGACAGGGAGGCTGTCTCATGTTGATGACCTCGATCTGGTGGCCCACAGGAGCATTCTGAAGGACAGTGGGTCTTTCCGCTACCTGCACACGGCGGTCATAGCCAGCGGCACCATGCTGCTGTTTGGCGGGAACACGCACAACGACACCAGCATGAGCCACGGAGCCAAGTGCTTCTCCTCGGACTTCATGGCCTACGACCTTGGTGAGTTACACACACGTGCACAACACACACACACACACACACACACACACACACACACACACACACACACACACACACACACACTGCTATAGACACACACAACCCACTCTCCAGGGCAGAATAATGCGATGGGATGTGTAATGAAGCCTCCTGGTCCTGGATATAGTGTATGAAGGTCCTCACCCAAGGGTTTTTGTGGGTAATCCTTACGGTAGTTTAATCTGGGACAGATCAGGCCAGCATTCATTACACGGCTCCTTGGAGTGTTACTTTGATAACAGACACTGTAGAGCCCCTCGCGTTGCATTGAGGCGCGTGCACACACACACACACACACACACACACACACACACACACACACACATACACACACACACACACACACAGTCATTGAGATCAGTGGTCATACTGAGAGCCCACTGTTGAAAGGACCCACCCCGATGAATTAGATTAACGGTAAAATTATTTTACCCAGAGAGCAGGATTCCTGCCGTCACACTTAATCTCTGACCTGAAGATAAGATAAAGCATCTAGAGGTCAGCATTCTCCTCTCCTCCTTTCCTCTCCTCTCCTCTCCTCTCCTCTCCTCTCCTCAGACCGGTTTTATTTGATGCGCAAAATACTGGTATGCCTGCAATATCTGACCTGATTTCAACCCCAAAACAGATCAAAAAAAGCAACTCTGACAGGAAGTCCTAACTCTGACAGGAAGTCCTAACTCTGACAAGAAGTCCTAACTCTGACAGGAAGTCCTAACTCTGACAGGAAGTCCTAACTCTGACAGGAAGTCCTAACTCTGTGCTACAGCACATGAGACAGATAAGGAGATGTGTGTGGGAGATGAAGGCTCACAGCGGCCGAGAGATACTGTAGGTTGTTTGTGCGAGATGAGTCGGATGCTTTGTATCTCACATCTGGTGTGCAAAGGCTTGCGCCGTTTATCTAAATGGCTCGTTATGGCTGATCACAAAAGACGATTTCAGTTAGACCACGAAATATAAATAGTTTTGAATTATGGAAGACAAGGACCCTCGATAGTGGAGTGGGTGTAGAGAGTTGATGTAAGGGTCATGCTCAGAGTCGCATTGCCACGCACCACGCATTGCATCTAACCAGAGCGGTGGTAGCGTAGAGTCCAAGGAGTTGGGCTAGCATGCAGTAGCCCTTGTCATATAACTGACACATATATAGCCCACTTTGGATAAAAATGTCCTGCGCACACATTTTAAATACTTGTATTCGATGTGATTACATTGCACAAGTCAAGTTTTATCAGACACCTAATTGTGTGAATTGTCCCAGATATGTAAGCAGGTCAACATTTTATTAAGGTTGTACAGCTAATTTACACACACACACACACACACACACACACACACACACATTTATTTATTCCACTCACCAGACAGCATGACTACTTGTAAGGCGCTGGTTATTACCAAAGACTCTTGAGTGCTACGCTGCGCTTTGGTTATTTATCTAGTTTTTTTTTTTCTTAGCTACTTCCTCGTCCTGTTTTAGCAGCACAGGGGAATAACAGAGTGCTGCCATGGTAACCGATGTCCCCGTGGTGGAAAAACTCTTAAGGTCACTGAGGAGCTCAAGCTCACTCTGGGTCACTCGTTATCAGGACGCAATGAACTTGCACACACACACACAGACACACACACACACACAGACACACACACACACACACACACACACACACACACACACACACACACACACACACACACACACTCACTCACATACACACACACACACACACACACACACAGTACTAATGTCCATAGCTTAATTTCTCTGCTGCGTTAACGAGGGCAGTTACAACACACTTACACTGATATACTCTATATCTCTATCTCTATCTCTCTCTCTCTCTCTCTCTCTCTCTCTCTCTCACACACACGTTCACACACTCTCTCACACACACACACACACACACACTTTCTCTCTCTCTCTGTCTCTCTCTCTCTCACTCCCACTCTCTGTCTCACACACTCTCAACACACACACACACACACACACACAGTTCCATAACACAAGCTCCACCTGAATGTCAAAAGAGCACAGGAGAGAGACTTTGGCAGGTTTGATCCCAGGTCGCTAGCTCTCGGCCCGGGGGGTGAAAATCTGTCTGAAGCGATGATGTTGGATCAGAACCAGAATCCGACGAGAGAGAGACACCGTTCACTTCTGACGTCTGACACAGACAGCTGGCCCTAATGTCTGGGGGAGAAGGACAAGCCCCTAAAGGCCTGAATATGTGCCGTTGGGATATGGATTTGCCCCTCTACTCCTCCCCATAGCTGCGGTCAGAGAGCGCTGTCTATCTGTCTGGACTCTGCAGAGGATTAGGTAGTGATCAGGCACTTTAAGTCTCCCTCAGAAAAGGGAACAATATCTGAGAGTCCTCACGGTATTTTTTTTGAAGTGCCACAAATTCTTCCGTCACACTCACTCACTGGAGGAAGGACTCGCTCTCTGTACTCGACAGTCTAAAAGCCTGCAGCTAAGAGGAGAAGTCTGTTCTTTCATAACCCTTTCAAACTGCTTCTCTTCTCTCCGAGGACTGGGGCTTTATTGTGCTCTGTCTGTCCCTCGTTTTTCCCCTCTTCACAATGATGGCTTTGATGATCTGAGCCCGTTACAGATTACCTGACCGTGTCCCCGGCCTCGTTTTAGGAAGAACCACACATTAACAGTGACCTCTCAGAAAGACTGACCTCTCATCTCTACGGACTCCTTTCATACATGAGAGTCGGGGCGCGAGGCCTTGCTTATCTGCGCAGTATTGCCGGCCTCTTCAGTCGGAGGGACGTGTGAAATGTGCCACTTGAGTTTGTCTTTGCTGTTATTCAACATCTGCTCGCAGGGGCCGAACTTCTTTCGGCGCAAAAACTAGACAGGAAATGGGGCATGAAAGCGTTGATAGGCAGCACAAATGCAATTAACTTCCAAACTGAATCAGGCGCTCACGATAGCTTTTAACGAGGAGAAACCACCCTTTGAGAAGTTCTGTCTTTATCGAATTAAAAGAGACATTTAAGTTTCCTTTTAACAGTAATGAGTCAGAGATGACAGCCGTCGAGTGCGGATGACACGGGGGCTAATTCAGTCATCAGCACGCGCCAGGCCTTCTCTCTCTCCTCTCTCACTTTCTCTCTCTCTCTCTCTCTCTCTCTCTCTCTCTCTCTCTCTCTCTCTCTCTCTTCCCGCTCCTTAAAAAAAGCATCCTCCTCCCCTCGTCCCTCTGCGAGAGCGCCATAATTAGATTCCTGCAGCCCCTGAAGCTTATCACTAATTATCCGGCCCTAATAAGTACAACTGATTTTAATGAGCTGCCGGGCCATCGCAGGAGCCATTTGGAGCAGCGGCGTTCAGCGCAGTCATTCACACAGGGGCCTCATGGCTGTGCGTCAGCTGCAGTTCCACAAGCAGCCAGCAGAGGGCAGCAGGAGACTGCGCTGAAGCTCCAGACGCTGCGTCGTCTGCACAATCCAGGGGGCTGGTCCCAGTAGTTGAGCAAACATGTGTCTCTTTATTTTTCCCTCGACCATTTTTAGCTCAGCATGCCTTATTGGCATGACAAATGTGTTGAGCTGAGTCATTAAGCACAAAGGAAGATTAGTGTGTTTGTCGATACTGATGTGATTTCGAGACAAATATTCTAACCAATCTTGTTTTTGTATCCCTTTTCATTCTTTTCCTCGCCACTCCCCCCTTCTCTCTCCCTCGCTTTCTCTCTCTCTCTCTCGCCCTCTCTGTCTTTCTTTCTCTCTCTCGCTCTCTCTCTGTCCTTCTTTCTTTCTTTCTCCTTCTCTCTCTCTCTTGCTGTCTCTCTCTTTCTCTCTTTCTTTCCTTCTCTCTCTCTCTCTCTCTCTCTCTCTCTCTCTCTCTCTCTCTCTCTCTCTCTTTCTTTCTCCAGCGTGTGATGAGTGGTCCATCTTACCCAGGCCAGATGTGCATCATGATGTTAACCGCTTCGGGCACTCAGCTGTCTACAGCAACAGGTAACCCCCGACCCCACCAGTTCCCCCCCCTCTGTTACCCCCGTTAACAGGTAACCCCCTAACCCCACCAGTTCCCCCCCTCTATTACCCCTGTTAACAGGTAACCCCCGACCCCATCAGTTTCCCCCCTTTGTTACCTCTGGTAACAGGTAACCCCCGACCCCACCAGTTTCCAACCTCTATTACCCCCGTTAACAGGTAACCCCCAACCCCACCAGTTTCCAACCTCTATTACCCCCGTTAACAGGTAACCCCCGACCCCATCAGTTTCCCCTCCTGTTCCCCCTCTCGCAAACACACTTGCTACTTCCACATCCCTCCAGACCAGTTCAAGTGGCGGCGCAGACAAAGGGGCCATGTCCTTTGATGGAGAGGAAGTGGCACATCACTGTTATGGGGTTAAAACTCCAGCGTCAGGGGGGGAGAAAGCCTCAGGCAATCCCCAGGTTAGAATGTAAATGCACCAAAGATGACTGAACCTACTAGTGTCAGAACACTTTGGGTTAGGACCCTATGAGGGCCACATCAGGGCCACATCAGGGCCACATCAGGGCCACATCAAGGCCCAGAAAAGGCTGTCCTCTGTGGAGCATCTCAGGTCATGCTCCTAGCCTGATGTTGGTTTGATCAGACGGTGGTGGAGTTTGGGTGCTGGCGGTTTTTGGGAGTGTGAAACGATTGAAACGATTGCTCACGTGACTGAAATGGATTCCATTTTTCATAGGGAACATCAAAGGCAACAGCGTGATTAAAAAATGATGGATTTTTCTTGTCTCTGTCTAATTGGCTGGCGATGTAGAATAATTCCATCACGCTGATAGTTGGTGTATAATCATCCTCATTTGTAGATTATGAAAAAGCCAAACTCATGAATCTCATTTGTCAGCCTCAAATGCAACGGAATTACTATCGGAAACTGATTAGAAATAAAGAGCATTTTTTGGGCACAAGGTTGCTTTTGGTTGCACCCATTTTGTAGTGTTTCCGCTTGAGTCACCGAGAAGTGTCTCAGCTGCAATGAAATCCAATGTACCCCATAAGCCTCTGAATCTATTCCTGAATTCAGATCTGAATATGTATTTTTATTTGTATGTGTAGCACGGGTGTCCTGTGTACTCTTAAGTCCCCGACCGTCTTTCACCCTTTTTTTCTCACCCTCTCCTTTTGTCCTCTCTCTCTCTCTCTCTCTCTCTCTCTCTCTCTCTCTCTCTCTCTCTCTCTCTCTCTCTCTCTTTCCATTTATCTCCATTCCATGTCACTTTTCCGAATTCAAATGAATGCACATAATTTATTAAGATTTATTTGCACAAAAGGCATGCTTGCGTCGCAAAAGCAAAATGTTTTAGGACTAATATTTAAGCATTTAAACACTGTTTAACATATTTTCTCCCTCTGCCACCTCCCCATCCCCATCCCCACTCTCTCTGTCTCTTTCTGTCTGTCTGACTCTTTGTCTTTCTGTCTCTGTCTCTATCTGTCTCTCTCTCTCTCCCTCTGTCTGTCTCTCTCTCTTTCTGTCTCTCTCACTCTCTGTTTGTCTGTCTCTCTCTCTTTCTGTCTCTCTCACTCTCTGTTTGTCTGTCTCTCTCTGTTTGTCTGTCTCTCTCTTTCTGTCTCTCTCACTCTCTGTTTGTCTGTCTCTCTCTGTTTGTCTGTCTCTCTCTCTCTCTGTTTGTCTGTCTCTCTCTGTTTGTCTGTCTCTCTCTCACTCTCTGTCTGTCTGTCTCTCTCTCTCTCTCTCTCTCTCTCTCTCTCTCCTTCCCTCCTCAGTATGATGTATGTGTTTGGAGGCTTTAACAGCCTCCTGCTGAGGGACGTTCTGCAGTTCTCCCCGGTGAGCTGCGCGGCGTTCGGTAGCCAGGACGACTGCCTGTTGGCGTGGGCGGGCGCGCGCTGCGTGTGGAACGCCACCACCAAGGCGTGCCGGCCCTGGGAGACCGCCTCGCTGGACCAGCAGGACCAGCTGCTCAGCACCTGCGCACCCAAGACCTGTGAGCTACGCCACGCTCGCCGTGTGTGTGTGTGTGGGGGGGGGGGGGCACCCAAGACCTGTGAGCTACGCAACACTCGCCGTGTGTGTGTGTGTGTGTGTGTGTGTGTGTGTGTGTGTGGGCAAACAACACCTGTGAGCAACGGCAACTCTCGTCTCTCACTCTGTGTGTTGGTGTGAGTGTGTGTGTGTGTGTGTGTGTTTTGCGGTTGAAGATGTTGTAAAGATGGCTAGTTATCTGCATGTTACTTTTATATAGGCATTTACATTTGATCTTTATGCTGTGAATATATGTAGTACTATTTATTTGTGTGTATGTGTGTGTGTGTGTGTGTGTGTTTAATGACATGTGTTATTTGTCCCAGATGCTGATAATGGCACGTGTAACCAGTACTCCGACTGCTACAGCTGCACGGTGAACACCAACGGATGCCAGTGGTGCTCTGACCAGTGTGTGTCCTACGGCAGCAACTGCACCTCTGCAGCGGTGAGACATCACGCACACACACACACACACACACACACACACACACACACACACAAACTCAGGCAGGCCCACCCCTCTCCACCTGTGCTTGTACATGAATGAAAACAGCCATTCCAGGATTGTTGCCGCCGCACAGAAAAACGGTCGACTGCGTCGCAATTCAATCTGAAAACGGAAAACAGAAACACACGTTGGGAAATTGACCGGTGATTAGATATCTGATTACTTTTATACGCGTCTCCAGGCTTCAACCGGGCCTGCTGGAGCAGCAAGAGACAGCCAGGAGGAGATAACAGTAGAGAGGAGAGGAGGAGGAGGAGGAGAAGAGAGGAGTGGGGGAGGAGGAGAGAGGAGTGGAGGAGAAGAGAGAGGAGTGGAGGAGAAGAGAGAGGAGTGGAGGAGAAGAGAGGAGTGGGGAAAGACGAGAGAGGAGTGGAGTAGGAGGAGAGAGGAGGAGGAGGAGAGCAGTGGAGGAGGAAGAGGACAAGAGGAGGAGAGAGGAGGAGGAGGAGAGCAGTGGAGGAGGAAGAGGACAAGAGGAGGAGAGAGGAGTGGAGTAGGAGGAGAGAGGAGGAGGAGGAGAGCAGTGGAGGAGGAAGAGGACAAGAGGAGGAGAGAGGAGGAGGAGGAGAGCAGTGGAGGAGGAAGAGGACAAGAGGAGGAGAGAGGAGTGGAGGAGGAGAGGGAGAGAGAGGAGAGGAGGAGGAGGAGGAGGAGGAGGAGAGCAGTGGAGGAGGAAGAGGACAAGAGGAGGAGAGAGGAGTGGAGGAGGAGAGCGAGAGAGAGGAGAGGAGGAGGAGGAGGAGGAGGAGGGAGGTAGCTAACATGGTGCTGTGGTACAGCCAGCATGAGCAAGTAGCAGCTGAGATGGACAGCAAGCACAGAGATGTGGCCTCATTACAGTGTATCAGCAAACACAGAGGCCCTGCATTTAGTCCAGAGTGGATGGATGTACCACACAGAACATGAGATAGTAGCCTGATAGTAGATACTAATAGATAGTGATATCTCTTTGGGTTTTGTTTCTTCTGACATCAGAAGTGCGTTATGATAGCGTTTTGTCCTGCCCTAGAGTCACTAGAAACTGCCTTTCAATGCTCAATGCTCTGTGAAAACCCATCCCTACTCTGCCCTCTGGTCGCCCTGACCTTGACCTCTGATCTCTGAACTCTGACCTATTATCGTGGTGCTGTATAAAACAAGCGTTTAAAGTTGAGGCGCAGCAGTGCGGCCACTTGTGAAACGCTCGTCTGGAGCCCTGGGAAGCAGAAGCAGTGCCAGCTCCGCACAGCAGGCATTTTGGGTTTTATTATTACGTCTGATATGGAGCAGATTTTTACCAGCTGTTTGGATTTTCTCTGACCAGCCACTCGTAAACCCATTAATAGATAGTTTGCGAATATGACACAGGCTGTGCCAGATATCAATATCACCAACTTGCATGCGTAGTCTAGATCGGGGTTTTTCAAAAAGTGGGTGCTGGGGCACCCGGAGGTGCCGTGACGCGTGCCCAGTGGTGCCGCTGAATAGTTCAAACCTCACCTTCTCATAATAATGCTCTGGTGCCGCTGAATAGTCCAAACCTCACCTTCTCATAATAATGCTCTGGTGCCGCTGAATAGTCCAAACCTCACCTTCTCATAATAATGCTCTGGTGCCGCTGAATAGTCCAAACCTCACCTTCTCGTAATAATGCTCAGTGGTGCCGCTGAATAGTCCAAACCTCACCTCCTCGTAATAATGCTCAGTGGTGCCGCTGAATAGTCCAAACCTCACCTTCTCGTGATAGTGCTCTGGTGCCGCTGAATAGTCCAAACCTCACCTCCTCATGATAATGCTCTGGTGCCGCTGAATAGTCCAAACCTCACCTTCTCATGATAATGCTCTGGTGCCGCTGAATAGTCCAAACCTCACCTTCTCATGATAATGCTCTGGTGCCGCTGAATAGTCCAAACCTCACCTTCTCATGATAATGCTCTGGTGCCGCTGAATAGTCCAAACCTCACCTTCTCATGATAATGCTCAGTGGTGCCGCTGAATAGTCCTAACCTCACCTTCTCATGATAATGCTCAGTGGTGCCGCTGAATAGTCCAAACCTCACCTTCTCATGATAATGCTCAGTGGTGCCGCTGAATAGTCCAAACCTCACCTTCTCATGATAATGCTCAGTGGTGCCGCTGAATAGTCCAAACCTCACCTTCTCATGATAATGCTCAGTGGTGCCGCTGAATAGTCCAAACCTCACCTTCTCATGATAATGCTCAGTGGTGCCGCTGAATAGTCCAAACCTCACCTTCTCATGATAATGCTCTGGTGCCGCTGAATAGTCCAAACCTCACCTTCTCATAATAATGCTCTGGTGCCGCTGAATAGTCCAAACCTCACCTTCTCATAATAATGCTCAGTGGTGCCGCTGAATAGTCCAAACCTCACCTTCTCATAATAATGCTCAGTGGTGCCGCTGAATAGTCCAAACCTCACCTTCTCATAATAATGCTCAGTGGTGCCGCTGAATAGTCCAAACCTCACCTTCTAATAATAATGCTCAGTGGTGCCGCTGAATAGTCCAAACCTCACCTTCTCATAATAATGCTCTGGTGCCGCTGAATAGTCCAAACCTCACCTTCTCATAATAATGCTCTGGTGCCGCTGAATAGTCCAAACCTCACCTTCTCATAATAATGCTCAGTGGTGCCGCTGAATAGTCCAAACCTCACCTTCTCATAATAATGCTCTGGTGCCGCTGAATAGTCCAAACCTCACCTTCTCATAATAATGCTATGATGATAAAAAGCAGTTATGGCCCATTCAGCATATCACAAGGTTAAATATAAAATGGCATGGAAGAGTTCAGATGATGCACAAAGGAGGTTGAGAGTGCAAAGTAAATAAAAAAGTTGATTAGGGCTGCGGTGGATGGAGAGAGATATGTTTAAGGGTGTCGTGAGCCCGAAAGGTTCGGGAGCCACTGGTCTAGATCATCTTTGCCAATATGGGCGGATTTTTATCCGTTTGTTTTTAATCATAGAGGGCCATAATACAGGTCAAAGTCCAATCCTCTATCTCTAGGATTAGCACTTCTCCACTATGATTATCCAAGAACACATAATCACACCTCTTGAACCAATTGGCAGTATGTGTGAATGTTTCCTCATGGACACCCATTTTGTTAGCTCTTCTTTCAGACTAGTGAGTTTTCTTTTGTCCATGTTAGCCGACATTCGTCTGTGATGTTGATCTCTGATATGAGGTCACAGTCTCTTCTGGGTCCTTCCTCAGTAGAGTTAAAGAGACCCTATGCAACTTTTTCATAGTCATAAAATCGCTCAGAAATCGTTGTTTTGCTTGACTGACCAGTTTCATCGAAAAAAGTAATATTTCCTCCCGCCCCCAGTGTCCCTATCCACTATTGCAACCTTGCAGTTTGTTCAGGAGACGATCGTTCCTTGTTTACATCTGGAAGTCTGAGACGCGTAAGGAACAAGAAGAACCACACTTGCAATTTATATATTTCATTTATACATTTCAGGGTGCCGTGGCAGAATATGAGGCCTGTCCGAAGGACAACCACTCGTACGTGTGTAATAAGAAGACCAGCTGTAAGAGCTGTGCCACTGACCAGAACTGCCAATGGGAGCACAGGAACCAGGAGTGCATCACCCTGCCCGGTAACAAGCCCTTTAGAACACCCACTGGTCACTTACAGGCCACCAGAGACTGCTTTTGCATCACATCATTGCCATTATCATATGATGATGCAGCATTCCACAAAGTGGTTTGTTTTCCCCATCATCAAGTTACCCAATAGGCTAAACATATAGTCTTAACTCAAAGCTTTAAGCATATGTCTGTTAGATCAGCTACAGACAACGAGTGACAGACAGAGCGACATTTTTTAAAGTCACATTGTTGTCAATTTCATATGATGATTTATCATTCCACAAAATGGTTTGTCTTCTGTATCATCAAGTTATCTAATAGGCTAAACATATAGTCTTAACTCAAAGCTTTAAGCTTATGTCTGTTAGATCAGCTACAGACAACGAGTGACAGACAGAGCGAAAAAATGTTAAGTCACATTTTTGTCAATTTCATTATTTCATATGATGATTTATCATTCCACAAAATGGGTTGTCTTCTGTATCGTCATGTTATTCAGTAGGCAAAGTATTCAGTATAGTCTTAACTCAAAACAGCTATCAGGCTTATGTCATTTTGATCTGTAAAACAAATGCAGTCATGCTTAAATTCTGCTCACTGCACATTCGTTATATTATACTATTCAGTATTCAGTACTGAATGCTTAGTTGTGATGTTTTTCCCTATCGTCCTGTTGATGTGGGCATATAATTAGACTACAGGCCTTCTACAGGAATATGGTGTCTGAATGCACTAGTCCAGGCTATAGATACTACAACCCCGAAACTTGATAATAACACAACAGGAAATCTAACATGGAGCCGGATTAGCATGGTTTGAATAGTGGGATTAAAAGGCCGTGCTGGAGAAGTCCCGTTAAGTCAGTCGGGTTCTTTGGCCAGCATGTGTGGGGTTAGTTAACAGATGCCAGCGTCTATTTGCAGCATGCCTCACCTCTGTTGTTCTGAATAGACTAATCCTGAGGAACAGCAAAACATCTTGCCATCCTTTTTTTTGTTTGTTTTTTTTCCTCTCTTGATTCCTAACCTCCGCCCCTCTCTTTCCACTTCCCTCTGTCTGTCTTATTTCCCCACTCCTTTTTCCCCACTCTTTTTTTACCTGCTCTCGCTCTCTTATCTCTCCCTTCTTCCCCTCCTCTCGCCCCCCCCTGTCTCGTCTCCGTCCGCAGAGAACGTGTGCGGGGAGAACTGGCACCTGGTGGGGAACTCGTGCCTGAAGCTGGTCACGGTCAAGGACAACTACGACAACGCCAAGCTGCAGTGCCGCAGCAGCAACGCCGCGCTGGCCTCGCTCACCTCGCAGAAGAAGGTGCAGTTTGTGCTCAAGGAGATGCAGAGCCGCTCCCTCCCGGTGAGTCCGCGCAACGCAACGCAACGCAACGCAACGCAACGCAACGCAACGCAGGAAACAGATCTCCAGTGCTAATGTTACCTGAAAGGAGACATAGAATGGAGATGGATTGGTTTTGATGAATTAGGAGAGGTTGTGCGTAACCAAAGAGCTATCATGAACATGAGGCATGGTTGTGCCCTCCTTCATATGAAAGTCTTGAACTTAGAAAAAGCATTTCAATACTCACCCTAAATAGTTTGAATTGGGCTTGTAAAATTGCAACTGAGCTTATTTGTTATAAATCAAAGTTGAGTGTATGCTATTTTAACATCAGAGAACACAGTGCAATACTCAATTGATCCATTCTGTGTGCTCTTTAAGCATGCATGTAATGCTTTTTAATTGACATTTACATTTGTGGATTTACATCTGCATTGTGCATATGGATTATCTATAATCTGTTTTATGTATAGAAATATATGAATATCTTGTTAAGCAGTGATCTTTAATTAATAAGTAGAAGCACAAACTAAACTAGAAATGCAATTCCAAGGAATTACCAGTGCATGAAAATGCCAAAAATGAAATGTACAATATAATTTGTAGTTAACACAAATAATATAAAAAAAGAGAGATGGGGTAAAACTGAGCGACTGAGGATTTACCACTGATCTATAAATAGGTCATTGAGATTGTTAGGTGTTGCTAAGACATATATGGTGGTTGCTAGGTTGACGTGGTTTAATAAATGTTGATAGGCAGATAGTTTAATAGACATAGTTTAAGGGCTGTGTAGAGGTAGACGGTTTAATGGATGTTGATGAGACAGATAGTTTAATGAATGTTGATAGACAAATAGTTTAATGGATGTATAGGTAGATTGATGGATGTTGATAGGAGGACAGTTTAATGAAGGAATAAATAGTTGGAAGTAAATGGATGGAGAGAAAGTGGAAATGGAAAGTTGAATTGAATGGAAAGTGGTCTTTGTTAACATTACTAGGGTGATTGCGATGATTTCTATATTGTTGCTAGGGTAATTGAGATACAGTAGCTGTTAGGTTTATCATAGGGTATTCATAGTGGTTACTCTGCTATGTAGGTTGCTAAATTAGGTGGAGGTTCCTAGGTGGTAATTGAATCAGACATGAGTGTTGATAAACAGAAGGACAATTTCCAAACTGATCATATATAGATAACACACCAGCATGGAGCTCTTGAACAGTCCAAAGGCAAACTAGGCTTAGTTTATTTTATAACCTAACATCGATATTATGTTGTGATATGAAGTCATGCATTTATGGTTAAACCATGAATGGTTGGGTTTTTTTGCTACAATAAACTCTGCAATTTAGGATGAGAGCACGAGGGATCACAGCAAGAGATAATTTGAGTAGACAATATGCGTGGATAAATAACTTTTTTAGAAATTGTGAAATCTTCAGAGGTCATTCTTTTACTGTCTATCATGCAGGCTCACATTGCCTACGTTAAACATCATAATTGTATGGTTATGGTTATGGTTATGGTTATTTAGCAGACGCCTTTGTCCAAAGCGACATACAAATATATAACAATACAAATTAAATTAACAGTGAACAATTACAAAATAAGGGAGAATAGTAATATTATCAGTAAAACAATAATTTTAAGCACTAACCTAATGAGAAATAAAACAGTGAAATGAGAATAGCAATCAAATAAGTCACTCAGTTAATTAAATATAATAATAATAACTAAAGCATTGTATGGCTAAATTTAAGGACAGTAGCAAAATAAATGTCAAATTCTATCAATGGACAAATTATAACAAAACAATACTATTATACAAACCATAACACATCACAAACTCAAAGGAGTAAGTGCATATTAAACAAATATGACCCCTCTTAAAAGATCCAAAGCTGTTGCTGGAACGGAGAGCACTGGGCAACTCATTCCACCAACACGGAACCACTGAAGAATAGGATCTACAATTTGATTGTTGATAATGTATTGCATTATCGTGACTGTAGAAGAGCTAGGTTTGCATTGCACACAAAAATCACTGTTAGGCGACGCCGACGTAATTGGCTGAATGATTAGGTCTACATTTTTCAAGTTGATAAAATATTCAACGGTCATTTCGGCAGGCTGTGTAGCCGAACCTGTTGAGTTCCTGAAATAGTTGTGTCAACTTAGGGGTGGAGTTTTAGGTACGTGTGTTTGCATGTGTTTGTTTGAGCAGGTCGGAGTCGGAGAGTGAAGGAGTTGGACAGAGAGGTCTGTTAAAGAATGCTCTGTTAAAAGCGTGAGTTGTGGCTAAGACAGCAACTCGGTTGTGATATAAGCTACTTGGTTGATAAATAAAGCACGGGAAGTGCCTCAAGTGTGACAAAGTGTCTGGAGTAGGCTATTACAATATTCATCCTGGCTGTAGCCTAACTTTAGATGAAGCAGTAGGCTATGAGTTTCAACGGAGTATTAACGGTGGTAAACATTTAAATGTTATGCCTATTAAATCGCCTGCCAAAAGACGGGGATCAACACCGGGAGTTGACATTGATTCAGTGAAGTTAGCTTTATTTACAGCTGAACTATTTAGGTCTCTCGTGGTCTGCGTTATTTTAATTCAAGTAGCCTAGGCTAGCAATTTTGCCTGGCTTGATAACGTTAGGCTATTTGTTTTAGTCGGAAAATCGTTTGGTTTGTTACGTTAACCGCACTTTGCCAGATGTGCTGCCAGATGTGGGCTAATAATAGCAGAAGCAAGCTAGGACCAGTCCAAGTTGTTTGTTGCCTGCTAGTTAGCGAGACAGTCTAGTGCTTCAGATTATATCCAGTGGTTTATCTAGCCCAAGTATGTTCAGGTGGCATACACACAACAATCCGTTTTAATGGTTTTATGTTGACAAGTCGTCATGTTGTACAGAAACACGATAGTAGTTCATCAGTAGTTCATGATAACCACAATAGGTTATCATGGGTCAACAAGCTAACTCTACCGTTAGAGAGCTTACGTTAACCTACAATGATCTGTATGTCCTGAACACATTTATGTCGCATATAAACAACAAACCGTGTCAAAATAAACCATTAAAAGTGGTCAAGAAACCTTAATTCACATTTAATATTTCCAGTTACGACCCCCAGGGCCGCCGCCATTGTTTTCTGATTTTTTTGTTACTCCCGCCTCTGTGTACAACGCAGGCTTCTGATTTGCTCTGAGTGGTTCACATTTGCATAAAGATTCTATGATGTCACGATCACAATGTTAAGTCTATGGGGAAATTTTAATAGTTTTTAATTTATAGTTTAAAAAGTATAAAAGTTACAAAGTAGAAAAGTCATAGCAACCTAATCCATTACAAGACCTATGTTACAGAGTTTGAATGAAGTTTCTAAGTTAAACGGTTGAAGAGAAATTGCGTACAGAAAAATCGATCAGCGGAATAATAATAAGAGGAATAAGAAATAGGATAACATGCACTGTAATTATTCTAAAAGTATGATAGGAAGGCTGTGAATATGCTTTGGTGAAAGTACAGCTATAAAATACTGAGGGGAAAAAACATGTAGATTATAATGATAAGAGAAGATGATGATGATGATGGTGGTAATGATGATAAACCTCAACCTCCTACTCCTTGATGTAATTCATGAGTATGCAGGAATATGTGGACTGATATCTTGTGTGTGTGTGTGTGTGTGTGTGTGTGTGTGTGTGTGTGTGTGTCTGTATATGTATATGTGTGTGTGTGTGTGTGTGTGTGTGCGTGTGTCAGAATAAGGTGGTGTCTCCATGGGTGGGCCTGAGGAAGATTAACGTGTCGTACTGGTGCTGGGAGGACATGTCCCCCTTCACCAACTCCCTGCTGCAGTGGTTGCCAGGGGAACCCAGCGGCGCTGGTTTCTGTGGTTACCTGGCTGAGCCCACCTCCTACGGCCTCCGCGCTGCCAACTGCATCAGCCCCGTCAATGGCAGCCTGTGTGAGCGCCCAGGTAGCTAACGCACACACACACACACACACACACACACACACACTTTCTCATTCTCATTCATTCAAACATGCAGACACACAGACACACGCACATACACACTCACTCATATATTTATAGCCATATACACATTTTCATTTACTCACATGGGCACACACACACACACACACACACACATTCTTGCACAGACTGAGTTACACATTCGTACACACTCACGCAGGCAAACCCAATGCATAGATTTTAAGAAGTCATTATACGTGGTGTAAAATCAGTGTAGTTCCCCAGGCAACCTGCAGCATATGCACGCGCGGCACACACACACACATCTCCCTGTACACACACACACACACACAAGCCGTTATAGGAATGTATTATTTTTGGTCCGCAGATAATAGACTGCGCCAAACAAAAGCACCTCCGGTGTGACAGCGCCGTGCACAACTGATTTGCTTTTCCCTGGTAAGAGGTAGAGGAGTGGGCACAAACACCCCCCCCCCACCTCCCGCGCCACCCCTCCTCGTACCCACCCCTCGGCTTACGGCGTTGGCAGAGGCTGCGCAGATTCCTGCAAGGCTGCCTGGCCTTTGTCGGGCACATGCCAAGGATTTTCCTGCCCACGCTCTGCTCCGTCTGTAAGCGCACGCACGCACGCACGCACGCGCGCAGGCAGGAAGGAAGGAAAGCAGCTCGGGGATCAGCGCGGCGCAGGCTTCTGCCAGAGCCGTGCTTTTTAGATCGCTCCTCCGCAATTAACAGGGCTCTGGTGCTGTTTTTAAGGCGCTTGCTCGCTTTCTGTTTACACGGCATTAGAGGCGCGAGCCGAGCCAAAACGCTTCCCCAGCCAGATTGCAGCCCGAGCGGACGAATTAGATGGGTTTGCCAGGCGGAGAAAACGGTAAACAAAAAAAAAAAAAAAAATCATCCGTTTAGCTCCCATTCATCTATCTCCATCGCATGTTAGTGTGGGATGTTTTGAGGATGTCTTCCCCCCCCCCCAAATCTGCTCGTTTTATTGGGTTTTTCCAAAACTCTCGATTTGTCGTATCTGTGATCTCTCGACGGCACATGAGTCCTGCCTCGCGGCGTTGGGTCCAGGTGCCAACTTCACTCGTGGGTCACCTCAGGGGCGCGCTGCTAATTTGATTACAGACACCTGTGCTTTAGCACCTCACTTAATGGCCCTGTGTCGAGAGCACGCTGTTGAGCTGTCTGTCTTACTTGCTCACTCACTCACTCACTCAAACATACACACTCACACTCACACACACACTATACAGACACAAACACACACACATTCTCCTACACACACACACACTCTCTCTCACACAGACACACTTTCGCACACACACACACACACACACACACACAGACACACACACACACACACACTCTCACATACACACACTTTCACAGAGATATACACATTCTCACACACACACACACACACACACACACACACACACACACTCACACACACTCACACACAGCTCTTAGGCATGCAATCTGGTGGAATGAAGCTTGTTCCACGCCGGCCCTGTTGACATGCTCTCTCAGCTCTAATGGCTCTCTGACTGTAGGCCCTCATTGGCCAGGTGTCACAGGTGAGTGTTGGTTCGCTCTGCTGGACAAATGGGCCTTTAAGCGTCAGATATAGCTGCACAATTAGACCAATCGAGTGTCACTCATTCTAGGACACACACACACACACACACACACACACACATATCTCCTTCTTGTTTTTTCTTTCTCCGGGCAGATTAAGGTTGGATTCTGCTCTAGTTATCTCCTTCCCATCAAAGCTGCATGTTTATGACTTGAGCTCTTCTTGAACGT